>NW_013667240.1:31743-51884 GCF_000517525.1 Limulus polyphemus | reverse complement strand
ACAAGTCTAAAGAGGTTATACTTTCATTGTACAGGCCACTAGTTAGGCCACATTTGGAATATTGTGTTCAGTCTTGGGTTCATTACCTTAGAAAAGAAATTGAATTATTGGAAAGGGTTCAGAGAAGGGTTACTAGAATGGTGCCTGGTTGTCATACAACAAGAGGCTGAAATCTGTCAAATTGTTTTCTCTTGAAAAAAGAAGAGTTTGGAAAGGATCCAATTGAGGTGTTTAAGATTGTAAAGGGAATTGATAGTGTTGATGTATCATCTTTTTTTATTATTCTTTAAAAATGAGAATAGTAGGACTAGGGGACACAAATATAAATTTTGGCAAGGTAGAAGTCATCTTCAGCTAAGACAGTTTTATTTTTCTAACAGACTGGTTGGCCTTTGGAATGGGTTGCCTTCAGATGTTGTAGAGGCAGTAAATTTAAGTGAGTTTAACAAAAAGCTTGATAAGTATATGAACGAAAAGAGCTGGGTTTAAAATTTTTTTTTGTTACTATTATTTTTTTTAATCATTTTAATTTAGTTTTGAAGATGGAGCAGCCAAAATGGAACAATAGGTCCCATGTTGTCCCATAATATTATGTTATTTGGTTGATCCATTAGAAATGTACTAAATCATTCGATTGTACATTTTCCATAACACTTTATATTGCAGAATACTATGATGGGTCTCACATTTAGTATTTTGCCTAGCACCTCACAGCAATTAAGGATGACCTAAGTATAACTTTGGCCCAGCATGGCCAGATGGTTAGAGTGCTTGACTCATAATCTGAGGGTCGCGGATTCGAATCCCCATCACACCAAACATGCCAACCTCCGCCTTTGCCTGGTCCCAAGTCCAGGATGAGAAAGGAGGAGGGTTGGGCACGGGGCTAAGCAACTCCACCCCGTAAAAACCAACCTGCTACAAGTAACTGCAACAACACCTTCCATTGGCGAGGTGTTGTTGCAGCCCTATGCTCCACTGGGAGTATACAGGAATAATAAAAAAAAAAGTATAACTTTAAAGTAACATGTTTGTATTTAACTACAGAGTTGGGTAGTGGGATGGTACAGACAGTACAGCAAAAAATTTATGTTTATGGTGATAAAAGTAAGAAATTAAATGAAGAATATCTTGCAATAAATAATAAAAACACTAATATTTAATACTCCAATTACAATAACAAGTTAATTGTAACAATTAGAAAAATAATTTACAAAACAAAATATGAGCTGTATCTAACCCAACTAACCTGACTTTAACTATCCCCTAAACACAGTCAGCTTAGAGAGTGCATAGCTAGAAGTAACAAGTAAAATTAAACCCTAAACAAAAGCTAACAGAAACATGTAAGTAATAATACAATGAGAAAAATAACAAAGTAGTAAAAAATATTTAAATAAAGAAGTAACAAGAATGATAAATATTATAATTAAAGTAATTAACAGAAAGTAATGTACCTAAACTAATGTTGTAATGTGAAACAAAATAAGCAGCTTTTATATAGTTTTCATTAATTCTAGTGAGAGGTTAAACTAATGGAATGCAAAACTAATAGCAGTCACAATATTAAAATTATTCACTATTACCTTAAAAGTTAGTTAAGAAATTAATTCTTTCCACATGGGGTTGGTCAATGCAACTAAACCTTGTACCTGCAAAGTAGTAATCAGTTTCCATACAATAACTTTTAATATGTTTTGTGTCTCTTCATGATATTTGGCAAGCTTTCAGTAAACATGACAAGTCTTTTGTGAACAGAAAATAAGATTTTGTAATTAAGTATTTTTACTAAAGATTTGTCTGTGAACGTATGATGTCAAAGTTGACTGCTCCAAATGCAAAGTGATTTTTCTTCCTCTGAAAATTTTCAAACTTCATTTCCTAAATATCAAACGTTTTTTCTCAGTAAAACATTATATTTTATTTGTTATTTTCTATACCTTAACTCTGTATGGATTTGGTCAATTTGACATTTTGATGTCATGTTTATAGGCACATATTGAAACTAAAGTAGTTTAATTAAATTTTGAATGTAACTCTATAAAACATTGTGACATACTCACTTTGACCTACCTATTACGAGAGGTAGGTGTACACGTTTTATTGTTTTCTTTAATGAAAGCAAATTTATGAGCTCTGTCCACAAAATTTCATGTTGAACAAATTATATTGTCTCTAACAAACTATGAGTATTAAACATTTAAGCAACATTTAATTAGTATATTTGCATTCTGAAATGTAAAATTAAAAGTGTTTGCTTTATTGAATATTTTAAACTTGAATGTTTGATTAACAATGCTTAAATCTGAATGCAGGTAAAGAAATTTATTTGTAATGAAATAGTGAATTCTAATGAATATGTTTAATTGTATCATAAACACCTTGATAATTCAGTACAAAAATGTCATCAGTACAGTGTATATCTACAAGTGCAATTGATGTACGAGGCTTTGTAATCAGGGACAGATATGGTTTGAATAAATTGAAATCTGCAACCTACAGGCTAAACCTTACCACACATGTTGGCCAAATTGAATATATGTGTTTTGTCAAGTAGAAAAATAGATAGCTTGCAAGAATTTGTTTACTGTGAAGCAATGATAATTTTCTATGAACATTTGTATAAAAACATCTGTGTTTATCAACACAAAGCATTAATTCACCAGAATTCTTAAAAGATCTTGAGACTGCTGATGGCAGATTTGTTAATTTTATCAATATGAAGACTAGTGTAAAGAATATTAAAATCAAAATACTAAATTTTTGCCTCAAAAGTTGACGTTTTATTTTGTATTCAAGGAAATTTATAATCATAATGAACAGACTAATACTGATTCTTTCTTTGATAACATTACACTATTCATTTAAATGCTTTGTGTTTCAGACTAGAACTGATGATAGTTTTCCTGATACAAAGATTCTTAAAACTGCAAGATAAGTGGAAAATAAATTTATCATTAATACTTACCACATATTCATTCTTCATATGCTATTTACAATGTTACTCTTAGTTATTTTATGACACATTTTAACAATTGTAAATTATACCTCATATATACTGGGTCCCCATTATATGCTGCACTAATCTGAGTCCTTTCAATATTAGTGTTTACCAATTACTACCCATGTATCAAACAATTTTATCTTGTTTCATTACTTCAGCATTCCAATGTCCTCAATTACTTTCCAGATGTAATGTATACCAGTTACAACCAATATTTTTGAAACAATGTCACCTTGTTTCATTATTAGAATGTTAATTAAAGCATTGTCAGACTACTTTACTAGGTGCAATGTTCACCAACTACTGTACACTAATGTACAACAACATGTGTGTGAAGCAATGTTGCCGTTATTCAAGAGTGAACTGAAATTTTACAGGAATGCATCTGTGCCCCCATAATACATGAAAAGATTGTGTTGCTTAATGTTGTTTCAGACATACGTCCCACTTTCCAGGAAGGTATCATGCCATATAATGGAGACCCCCTGTACTTCTTTCTCTCAAAAATAAAATAAAACTATCTTTTTACTATATACATTGTTCAGAAATTTAAATAATACAAAAGTATATTAAATAACTTATGGAATAAAAAACATAACAGAGCATGTAATAAACTATGTTTTTAGTATAGATCTATTTCAGAATGTTTTTCAAAGTTGTTTTTTTAAATCACAAACAAATAATTCAGACTTGAAAAAAACATTCTAAAAACAACATGTTTCTAAATAAAAATTTAATTCCTACCTCTAACTGTGAAAAAAGTTCTCCCATAAAAATTGTGAAACCTTCTACACATGCTTCATCGTTGGGAGATACAAGAAGTTCTGTGTGTCTTGTGTATTCTTGTAGACATCTTCATTAAAAAAAAAAATTCCAATAATTTATGACTTTCTAGTTTCAAAAGTCTGGAAAAAGCTGTCACCTATATGTATTATGTAAACACTGTAAAGATAAACTGTATATACACATAAAGACAGAGAGGACGTAATGATCAGCAAAAAAGTAAGGATATCAGTTAGGAACGATTACTTGGTTGGCTTGATAATCATGAAAGAAAAAGTAGTGTACAGAGGAAAACACAATACATATATATATGTATATAATACATTTTTTACTGCTATCAAATTGTGTGCTTTGAATGCAATTAAATCTCTAATATGAAACACATGGGAATAATGCAAAATGCATGTAAATTTTTTATTAGATATTAAACATGATGAAATAATATAAACCTGAAAAATTATTTCAACATTTCACTTATGTCCACTTGTGGTGTTTCTTGTGAAATTTGTGTGTGAAACTGATAGCTTCATATTTTACCTCACTATGTACAAGCATACATAGAAAAATATTTTAATGCAGTTCTATCTATAGTTTTAAATTAGATACATAAATTTACAACCATGACTTCTAAATATATATACACACATTACTTTCTATTGTACACTTACAAAAGCATAATCATGAATATTAAATGGTACCCGATTTCAATATTGTTCTTCCATAATTATTTTTGCAGGCTTAGTTCACCTAGGAGTTTCTTTGATGAAAGACTAGGGTGAAAACTTGTGCTTCACACACTAAACATTTTTCATTTCTGGTATTTTGTATTTGAATGTACAAAGTCTATAAATTGTAAAGGCTCTTTTTCTTTGCAATGTATAGTACTATCTACATCTACCACTCCTTTACACATATGATAATGTAACGTGTACTTCCCTACCAATAATTTCATTTCTGCATAGTTTATTGAAGCTTAAAAAGCTTTCCACGTGTGGTGATGTCATCCTTACTTCCCTACTCCTTAATTAATGCTCACATAGTTTAATAAAGCTTAAAATTGTTCCATGCATGCACACATGCACGTTATTCTTAATTATGTAAATTTAGTATTAGTACATGTGCACATAAATAACTTCACAAAACCATCATATGATGCACAACATTTTGTTTATAGCAAATTAAACAAAACTCAAATGTTCATATATACTATTAACATTACATAAAACCACATAATCTTGGTCAATGTTTTGAAAAAGGTGCATCACAAATAAACTATCAGTGTGCCATAAATTTCACTTTTATATGGTCAATAAAATAAAGCATTTGCAATAAAATGCATAAGAGTAGCAACTTCAATGTAAATACTAAGTGAATTTGCAACTACAAGTCATTTTATTCACCACTGTCTGCTTTTCAGGTGTTTTTGTGAATGACTTTGTGCATTTTGCTATAAGTGCTGCAATTAGTGATATGCCTCATTTGTTTATTACTGTAGTTTTAGGATTGACTTTTGGAAATAATTCTGAAAATACTGATATAAATTATTTATATTAAAAGAATAAAAACATATTTGTAACTGATATTACAGACTAATGTAAAAGAAAATGTGTAATTATGTACTTAATAATTATTCCATGTCATGTTTAGTTTTAACATGTGTAAATAGTTTTTCATATATAGTCACTTATCCTTCTTGGCTGTAACTTATCGATTAAATAAATAAAAAAACAGATCTTATGTAAAATTTAAACTATGTTTATCCAAGTGTTAAAAGAATTAAAAAAACAATGTGTGCAAATCACAAAAATATGAGTAATTATCCAACAGTTCTAAAATATTTTTTTTTATTCACACTTTGCTTGAGATTACAAAATCAAAACATTTTTACTAATAATTCAGAAGTAATCCACACACAAAAAAAAAACCTGAAGAAAATTGTCTTCAGAGGAAAAAATAAAAAATGTGGAGGAATATAAATCATTTTGAAGAGTTTATATAATTCTCACCAGGGTTATGAGAATGCATCAGTATCCAAATATCAGAAACATTATTTATTCTAAAAGCATTTTAAGGAGTAAATTTTCAAAGTAAGCATAGGATGAATATAAAAAAAAACCATATTTAAAATAAATATTTCTTAAAAATTTTTGTTCTAGAGAATCAAAATTTCAGCAGAGGTGTAGGTACTCTTATATCTATCCTAAAATTTTTAATTTACTTCATTCATTTACTTTTTATTTTAATTCCTGTGTTTTTCTGTTTTAAATACTGGAATTTTATAAACTTCAATCTATTTGTACATTGTAAAAATTTACTTTGTGTAATATAGCTTGCTGAAGATGAAATATGTATATTCCATAATTTGTCTTTTTAATAGAATACTTGATTTCTTTGCCATTCATACCTCTGTAGAATGAGATCTCTGAAGTTTCCAAAAGTAACTTCTAGGTTCTGAGACAGGTGATTACATAGTCTTGCAGCACTGTATGTAAAGTTGGGTTCTGAAATTGCCTAAAAGTGATAAAAATACAGGAAACTGAAAATACCTTTTATGCAAATGCTATACAAGTAAATAAGTGCAAAACTATTAAATAGTAATCAATTACAAATCACAGAATCTTGATCAACATCATAAATATGCTGTATACTATTTTCATGACACAAAAAACTTTATAATCATTAACAAATACAAAAACCATTATCTCCTTAAGGCTACCCGATATTTACAAAAGATAAAAATATGTGAAATTTGGAAATGACTAAAGTTTAGGGGTCTAGTATACCTTATTTCTGAAAGTTCTTTAACCATAATCCACTTGATTGAACAATTTTTTTTTCGGTAATTATTTAAAGGTCTTAAAAGTTTATGATGTGGAGTACACGTTTAATTATTCAATCCTAAATATATATATTTCTTCACAGATGGAGGGAACAAGGAAGACTAAAACCATTTTCATAATAAATATTATTTGAAAATGGACAACAATTTGTCTGTGTTTAAGCTTCTTGCATATATACAGTACTTCTCTAGTTGTAATTTTAAATCTCTTACTTTCTAGAATACATATATGAGAAAATTATAAGCCTTAGAATAGTTAAACTTAAAAAATTCTGACTCCACACTATTTATCAACTTGAGTCTATAATTATTTGGCACAAATTTTATGCTCTTTTTTTCTCTTATATTACTACCAAAAGAGAAAAACTTTCACACAAACACAGATTTTAATAGCTTAAATACTGCAATTCCTGCAAATTACAAAACTATTTTGAATATCAGATGGTTTCCGAGAGAAGACGGTCTATTATTAATATAATATATTATATAATATAATTAATATTTCTACAAATGCTGCACTTCACAAAATACACAATAATTTGTTATGACTTATTGAGACTATATTTCTGCAATTTACATTTATTAAAATGAGCTACCTCATTGAAATATAATAAATAGATATATATAAATTTCACATTTTCCAACAACTACTGATCCAAATGACCTTAAATTGGTAACTTTGTAGATAAACATGTACAACCAGCCCCTCCCAAACACCATTTAACTAGACACACTAAACTTACAATGCAATGAGAATTTTTTCAGTTCCTAAATTTTTTGTCTTTTCAGGCTGAATCCACCATCTGTATATAAACTATACACTTGTATTGTCTGTCCAGAACTTTTCTCACAAATTTCTCAACCAAACTATAAGCACATAACATTAGACTAAATACAATTTCTATGGGCTTGTTCAACTTATTTAGGTCTAAAATACACATGCACAGTTTGTTCAAAACCATATGCTTATCACCTTGTGAACATGCATTCAAACATTTCTGTATATTTAGCTAAATTTGCTTTCATTACAGCTTTACATTTACATTACAATAACTTAGCTTCGGTTCATTTCATAGACTGCTGTAAACACCTTTAAGCTAGTTTTTTTTTATTTACTATAGGTTTAATTCTTTGGTTTTGTGAGTTTCTTTGTTTCAACTCAAAAAACCTTGCCATACACTGAATGCTCATAACTGTTTAATATTCTGTACATGTTACATCATTATAGATACCATTACTTTACTTTACTGTTGACTTTACGTGTAGTTTTATTAAATAAAGTTACAAACTTTGCCTATAGCTTTTTGCAGGTCTATTCTTCATTAGTAGCTGTTCCCACCCTTTTATGACCTCACAACATATAATGCCTGTAAAAATAACTTATTAGAAAAAAGTAAAATTACAAAAGAAACGAGACTTTGTGAATCATTCCCTAGGAAACCTATGCATCAGATTGGACAAAAATAGTTTTTAAAAAGAAATCAATAAAAGTATTATTCCCATGCAAGACAACTCAGAACTGTGTAGAAATTTAATTAAAAAAGTTGTTTTCATTTTTCTTAAAAATTACACTAAATAAATGTTACAAAATGACAAATTATCAACTGTAAAATATATTGGGTTAAAAATACATATTTTATGAACAGAAAGCTGTAAAAATGTGTTTCTTGAGTTTAAATTAAACACCCAACCTTAGAATGCCTATCATGACTAAGGTATTTGAACACCTTTTCATCCTTAGTTTTAGACACAGTATGCCATTAAAACTTTGGGAGTCACTTGTCAGCCAAATTTCTTATCAGAATGGGATTCCATTGCAATCATTTTCTGTATTTGTTTTCCAAGATACCAATATTTTTTGTTTCTATGCATTTCATAACCGTAAAAAACTGGGATTTATTTTATGAAAAAACATTATGCATAATAGAAATTATCAAAAAATGAGATTACATCCAGTGGTTCTGGGATTTCATACATTTTGTGAGGATATGAACAACTATTCCCACCCTTTATGGTATTCATTGTTTTTCATATAAAATCATTGGTCAGACAATGAAAATAAGATTCTAAATAATCCATACATACATACATATCATTAAGTACAGTAGTACTTAATAACAGGGATCATAATGAAACAAAATGGCAGCCATAAAAATTGTCTATATAGGTGATGCACTACTTTGGGCATATAATTAGGTTTGAGGGTAGGTAGATAGAGATTCTGATGAAATAAAATTGAATTGGATATACACGCACCCCATGTTTGGTATTGCTGGTGCACAAAAATATAGCTAGTAAAATTAAAACAAACAAATAAATAGCTATAGTAATATAGAAAGTTTTAATGTTACAAAAGTATTGAAACAAGAAAGTCAAATTTACAAAAATTGAATCCCTACTTTGACTCATACTAGCATAATTATGGTGATTTGCCAAAGTTGGGTTAAAAGTTTTTAAATTTTAAGTAATTCAGTGTTGTAGTTTTGATTTGCTTGTTTCAATACTTTTGTAACATTAAAACTTTCTATATTACCATAGCTAGCTAGGTTACATATATATCAATCCCTAAATGTCTTAATAAAATTATTTTTTTATTTATTATACTTATATATATATATAAGGCTAAAGTAGGAAAGTACAACAAATTTTGAATACTAATAATTTATAATAATTTTAAAATTCAACAAAATTTAACTTAATTGAGGTACTTTAGTTTTTAAATATACAATCACATACATGCTTAAATAGGAAATGGATTCAATAATCGGATTTCATACTAAAATATGGGACATACTTGATCAAATATTGTGTCTGCAATAGTACACATTGTCTCTTCATCTGCAACTGATGATCTAAGCATATTAACCAAAGACTCGACCAAGGGATCATACTCCCCAGGATCTAAAGTGATTTTGAAGATAAAATCCTTCAGTTCTGAAATTGTATAACTGTCAATATTATCTTGGTCACTTTGTTCAAATTCTGAAACAGGAAAACTTTCAACACTTCCCTGGACACTCGGGTCATTAAAGTCACCCATTCTTTCCTACAAACACAAATATCAAATTAAGACAATAACAACAGTGAAGTTTCTTTTTAACTAATCCGGTAATGTTAGTAATTTTCTTAATCAAAATTGTATTTCATACAGATATTTTCACCTCTTCATAGAACTGAGAGCTATTACATTGCACCACATTGTTGAAAAAAATTTTCTATGTACACTAATACTTCAATGAAACTCACATACTTACAAGTATTAACATATACTGCACTAGTCTGTAGTCCTTCACCAATAAGAGGACAACACATACTTAATGCACAGTACTTCCCTTGAGCACACAATGTGTATTATGAAATATTTTTCTTGACAAAGTTAAAGAAAATACCAGAAGTAGGGAGGAAGGGTGGATTGTTCCGTGGAGTGGTAAGAATCTATCTGAAATACATTTTCAAATAGGGTAAATGTTAGGTTCAGAAATGTTTCTCACCTCTCCACAGAATTGAGAGCTGAAATCTCATTTTCAAAAGATGGTGGAAGAAACCATTGTACATAATTTAAAAAGATGAACTCCTTTCCAGTGATATATAGTGACAGAAAGGAATAACTCGTGGAGTGTGTCACCCACTGAGGTGGGGGCCTAGTAGGGCATCACTTGGTGAAAAACTGCATCCATCTCATTCAGGGAATACTCTTTGCCTAACAGAGGTAACAGAGTTAAGAGTACTGTCAAAAGGATCGCCTGCATAGTGTTAAAGAGTTGTATAGGTGGATTGAATGTAAAGACTGCTCAACTTAATTGTACATTTCAGGTAGGGTCAGCAGAACATGTACATGTAGTGTGACTATGGCAATAAGTCTAGCCACATAGAATATGACAAATACTTAAGTGAAATAACAAAATAATCAGGTATAGGGAGGAATCCTCCCAGACCTGCATCCTGAAGAGAATTGAAGACTCAACCAGCTGGCCTAACCACTATCTACCTGGTTCTTAGTGTAGAGGTGGTTTGTACTATTGTATCAGGTAAACACAACAGCCATACTTCCAATCAAGAGATGCATCCACTTGATTTCATACCAGTGAGATTACACCATTCTGAAGGGGAACTCTCCATACTGACCTCCCTAGAAGTTTGGGACAGGGGAAGCAAGGGTTTTTCCATTCTACTAAAAGAAATGGGAAGAAAGAAGTCACAGAGGGGGAGAACACCGGAGAGGCAAGTAGACCAAACAGGAATTTCATCTGCATAAGGTCCCACACTGATAGACTGTACAACTAGTTACAGAGAAAAGGGATAGCATGTACTAGCCAGGTGTAAGAGCAGAACCAAACCCAGTACTGGTCTTTTGTTTTGTTATCCCTAAAGTACAACTTGAAAGGTAAAATAAATATTTTGCCAAAGCAATATTGCAGAAAATCACATTTCAACAAGTGGAACTGATCAGGAGCAGATGGGCTTAATGCTGTTATCCCCTACTGTAGATTTCATGAGAGAGATATTCCATGTTAGGCAATACCAGACACTTGGTAGATTCCATCGTCTCCAGTATACAGATATATAAAAACAATAAAGTGATTTTGGGATATGAAAAAAGAAGAAAAAATCAACTTACCTCTTTACTGCCACTGTGATTACAGGAGAATGGCAAATGGAGGGAGACAAAAATCAAAGGCAGATGGAACTGCAATTTGATTTAGGTAGTGTGACAAGGTCTCATTCAGAGGAAGTTGACAGCTAAAGGCAAAGAAAGACACAAGATAACAAACTTGATGGGAAGTGACATGAAAAAAAAAAAAAGACAAAAGGTGTTATCACCCATAGATGAATAAACTAACCAAATGAGTTTTTTAACCCGATCAGTGAAAGTGGAAGGAGATAAGTCAGGAGAGAAGCAGGAATCCCATAGTGAGAAAAGACAATGTTGATTGATTTGAAAAAGAGCAATACATGTAAAATAACAATGAACAGCCCATACAAGATAAAGGAGACAAAAAGTAAGAGATACAGATAGTGATTGGAGAAAATATCTAATCACCCTCCCAGGCATCCAAAGTCTTGGAAACGGAGTAGTCTGGGAATCATATCAACCTATCACTGTGGTAATCAGTGTGAGAGGCATCCAAAGCAAAAATGTCAGGACAATATCTCCCACAATCAAGGAAAAGAAAATGTGTTAAGAGAAAGATGGTTTAGGGAACAGGTGGCCAAAGATTCAATGAAGATGGTGAGGTCACAATGTAATTTCTGACTGATTGTGAAATGTGGACAGATAGAAAAGAAGCTAAGCAAGTGAGAAAAAAAAAGAGACTCAAGGAACTGAGGCTTAAGCAAAGAAGAATAACCTCAACCATACACCATGGAATAAGTATATTGGGGTCTGAGAGGTCATGGGAGTTGGTATGAAGGTGAGACAAGAAAAAAATTTTGACATGAACATAAATATCAGAAAAAGGGAGAAAAGCAGATAGTTAGATAAAGGAGGCTCATGCAACAAGGTAGCCCAAGAATTAGCAAAAACAAAAAATGGAGAAAGAGAAAAAAAGTCACATGCCTGTGAGATCAAAGCAGCAAAGAACAAAGATGGGATTACCTGATTCTTGTCAGTAAGAGAGGATCCGGAAGCAACAAGTGGTGGGAACAGCTGGTCAAAATTGTCAAAAGATGAGGCAAGCTCAGCCAAAGCATCACTGACATTGAAAATGCTTTCAGTCACCACTGCAGTAGAGACTCTTGTTGAAGAATGTCAGGACCGAGGGAGGTGTCAGAAACATGGATACATAAATGCATAATCTAGATAATCGATGAAATCATTTATCTTTGTTTTTAAATATGAAATTTATCTTGTACTTTAGCATAATAAAGAGATAATAAGTCAATTAGATTCTTTAACTTAAAGTAATAAGCAAAATGCAAAAAAATCTAATAATACTGAAGAAAAAGGAAAGAACATTTGTGAGAAAAAGAATGAGCTTTTGGTAATACACAATGTGCTCAAAGGGACTATTGCATATGGATGTGTCATGCTCCTACTGCTTGAAGGCTAGTATGGTATAATTCTGATTGCATCATAGACTGGTGCAATACACATTAAAACATGTTTGGTGAATGCTCTTTTCAAGACTTGACACAGAAGCAAAAATCTTTCTGGCAGTGGTGAGATATAATAGTTCTTAGTTCTGCAGAGAGGTGAATAGCATTTCTGAAATTTCTTTTCTTGCCTATCAATAATTAAGAAATTACAAAAAATAATAAAATGAAATCATAAATCAAAATATACTACTTTTGTAAAACATTCTATAAGACTAAAAACTGAAGCTTCATTTAGTACGTTTGTCAGAAATTCACATCACATAAAACCATTTTTAGAACATTTTTAACAATAACCATGGTTCAGGTAATATTCAACATTGATGGTTTCAATAACTACACCCAAAAAAGTATCATGTTTGCATGAGTTACATTGTACATGTAGTGTTATAGGTCATATTTCAAATGGTGATTATGAAACTCAATTAATCGAGAAGAACAAATTTACAGTTTTAGTTACAAGTCACTGATGAATAGGTATAAAAACACTACCAAACACACTGAAATAGTGAATGTGTGATTACAAATAACACTATTAAACACTAGGATGATTTCTACCAATTCTGCAAGCAGACATATGTAAATGTATCACTACTATATAAAAACTTTTGAATGAAGCAAACTACATACAGTATGTACTACATACAATTTTACAATGGACTGGTAATTATTTTAGTATAAAAGTAAAGTTTACTCAAAAGACAGTACAAAGAAAAAATCCAATTCAAAAGTGTATTCTTTAGTGATTATAGTTGCAGAAATATTACTAACAATTTCTTACATTAATCAATTTTAACAAAACCACTACTAATAATTTCTAACCCAAGTCTATAGTTGGTGACTTAAGCTCTTTATTTGGACATCACATGCCCTACTATACATATATTACTAACAATTTATTAATAAAATGAGTGACAACAAAACTACCTGATAGTCTGGGTGCAATATACAAGACTGTTGAATGGTGTTTTGTGGGACAAATTCTTTTGCAAATGGCGAAAGTATTGAATTTGCTGGTTGATTCAGTGGGACTGGTAAAGCAGTAAGACCTAAAACAAAAAGATTTCCATGACTGAAACTTGCAGAAAAAAAATACTTTTAACAAACAAAAAAGCCTCATGATATTATGTACACCCAGAAAAACATTATCTGAAAACATTAATGTACAAGTTGTTTTTGTGTTGTTTTTTTTTCTTTCTTTATACACAGAATAATACCTTTTCATTCAAAATTTCCTAACATCAAAGAGCAAAACATTGAATATTAATTTTCTTTTACACTGACAATGTATTTCTGATAAGTACATACCTCCCTCACACAAAGCTATCTTGATCTTCATCTGCCCTCTGAGCACTGCTAAAAAAAACTTTTCACAATCAGCTCATCAGTCTATATATCCATGAATTTCTGAACATGTGCATATCTTGTGACTACTCTCCACTAACAGTATTACATCACCTATGTTGGCACAACTAGTTCCCTCTGCCACTCAATCCTTACTTTCAAGAATTGGTAGGCTCCAAAAGAAGAACACCAGTAGTGGGGAAGAAGGGTGGGAAGAAGTAAAAGGAGGTAAGTACCTATCAGAAATACATTTTAAGTATAATAAAAATGTTAACTTCAAATACTGTCTTACCCCAAAAACCTAGAATACAACATTGCAAAGGTAGAGGGGCCAGTGTAGGCACAAAGTGAAAGCAATCACCAGAATGAATAGGTATGCTCCGAGATGCAAATGAAGCACACTTTTGAGGAACAGGTATACTCTTCATCCTGCAAGTAGGGAATTAATCTGAAATGGGCAGAAAAAAAAAGGATGTGCACAAGCTTAATTGTTTCTGAGAGGTGCAATCAAAGTAAAATATAAACAGAATTAGCTATGACATTCAGAACCACAACCGGATAGACGAGGTTCCATAACTTGTCCTCAGCATTAGGAAATTGACGATGAACAAAAATGTATTGTAACATCAACATAGTGGCTAAGGCATATGGACAATGTTATATATACTCATCAACCTCAACCACAAGTAAATAAAGTGTCATACGTCAGACAACCGGAATTATGAAGAGGAAATGAACTTTCAGCCAAAATGGACAAACTCTCAAAACAATAGCAGGAGCAAGAAGTACAACAAACTGAACCTGGCACTGCTTCAACTCAACCGTAAGAACAGAGTAACCTCCACAACCAGTATTATGAGCAAAAATCATAACTCACTCAACCATAAATGCAACAAAGAGACATCCTGCATCTGGAATTACACAGAGGACATGTAAGTACAAAGAGGAAGCAAATGCATCATGGAGTGTGGAGGTACATCACACTGGAGAAAGTGCAATGGGTGTCTACAATTCCCTATTTCAAAATGCAGACCAAACCAAATTTATTCAATCAAAGAGACATCAGGGATGGTCAGGAATCCACTTATGCTTTACTCATGAAGTCCATGAGTGATGATCTACCATTCAGTGAAAGTTATTGATATCTAGGATATATATATCTATATATGCCACTTGGTATGCCACCAGTGGTCTTCTGGAAACACCCCATCTCTACAGTGAGTGTTATAGTGCAATTATTAAATAGTAGTGCTGGTTTGAGGCAAAGTATACCCAACCAGGCAACACCCACCACAGAATGGGATCCCATTATCTCCTTCAATAGACTGCAAAGATGTAAAGCCAAAGATATGGTGATATGATGAATATGATGAGAAGAAACCTGTAGGAAAAGGAAAAGGTCTGAATACACCAGCCTAACAAGTTGACAAACCTAACCAGTTAACATGACAGGGGGATAGATTACAAGAAATGGAAGTGTTCCAGAGAATAAAATTTGGGAACTTGAACCTTAAAAGGAGGCAGGACATGCCACATAATACCATAAGGAGTGATCCAAACAAGAAGCCGATCAGGATTTTAATGGGAATACCGGTGAGAGATAGAAGGTAAGAAAATGAATGTGAAAGCCAAACAGCCTTCATGGGCAGCATAGGTCTGAGGGGAAAAGGACTGGTCAGAGTATAGGATGCCAAAAAAACAAATGGTACATGAAGCTGGTAACAATAAAGGCATAAATATGTGATCAACAATGTCCTCAAGCAAGGAGAAGAAGGAAATAGGTTTTGAGGGAGAGATGGCAGATGGAATATGAATACAAAGGTTCACAGGAAGGACAGGAAATGTATAAAGGACCACACTGAGATCCCACTGAGGCAAATCAGAGGAATGTGGAGGATGCATGACTCGAAAGGAGAAGCAAAAAGAAGGGAAATAAAAGTTGAAGACAAAATCAAGTGCAACCTGGAGAAATGGTAGGTGATTCACAAGGTTGCCTGATAGCTAGACATGGACAAATTTAATAAGCCTTTGTCAAACAATCAGGTGAAGAATTGGGAAAGATGATGAACTGATGGGAGGGAAGGAAGGAAACCATGTTAAAGAGACCAAAGGTGGAAAGTATACCACTGCCTGTGGTAAATGGACATGGAAGAAGGTCTAATGGATCTGGACAGGAAAGACAACATATGGAGACATTCTCTTGGCTGAGACAATGATCCTGACAAAAGCTATGTGTGAAGAGTGTCATGACATCTGGATGAACAATGTCCATCCGAGGTCAACAAAATAGGAACTGAGACAGAGGTAAGGGTGGAGGAAGTCATACAAGTAAAGGTCAAAGTAGTGGGAGCAATAGTTGTGCTAGCCAAAGGATCCACCAATAGGATGAGACACAGAGTGGTTTGGAATTATGATAAAACTCTGGAGAGGAGTGAAGTAGAAGGGTAAGCATAGATGTGAAGATCCCTTCAATCTTGACAGAATGTGACCACCCCTAGAGTGAGTAAGTAAGGAATGGGAACCAAAGGGAAGGAAGTTTGGTGTTCAAGTGGGTGGCAAGGGCATATAAAAAGTGTACCCAGCTGAGAATACAACCACATAAAGATTTGGGGATTGAGGGACCACTCCATGAGGATAATCTTGTTGGGAGAAAACAAATCAATCCACCACCAGGTTCAGAAAGCAGGAAAATGACAAGCTAAGACCACAATGTGGTGACAGTGGGCCCAGAAAGGAGATCCAGGATCTGAAAACACAGAGACCTGGAATTGGTACCTCCTGGCTCTGTGATACAAGTGACCACTGTGGAGAAGTCATAATATACTATAACAACACCCACCCACCCCCATAGGAGATGAAGGAAATAGGACAAAGCTCGATAAACTGCCAAAGGCACAAGAATGGTGATATGAAGAGAAGGCTCCATGATCAATCTAAGACCGGAAATCACCCAGGAGTTGAGGTAAGAACACAAAACCTCTAAAGATGAGTCCATGAACAGATGAAAGTCTGGATAAAGTGGAGTAAGCAGCACATCCACCATGGTCTGGTCTCTGTCTTACCACCAAGTCAGGGACCAAGGAGAAGTTCTATTGATATAGGAGTGTCCACTGAAAGGAATGCATATGAGCCCAACCCATGAGTAAAAGAGCATCCAAGGAAGCCCAGATCCCTAATAAGATAGAACATCTAAAGCTCTAAAAAATGTGAGGTAAGGGACAAGTGAACTGCTAGCTCTAAAAGACAAAGATGAGAAGGCTAGGCCTGACTGAGGTTGGAAAGAAGAAGCCCCCAAATGAAAGAGTTACTGACAGGGGGTAAGAACAAACTTCCCCACTGTCACAGGAATCACACCCATGCTGCTTTCTGTACGAGCAGAGGAGTGTGGTCTCTAGACCCTGATTAGAAAGAAACATGCAGGAGCCAGTCATTCATAGAAAGAAAAGTGCAAAGACTCATTAAGTGAAGATGTTGGGCAAGAGTTTGTACCCTCCCCTGACAAAACATTGAAAATTCCAAGGTTAGTCTGAAAGGTAAGGCCCTGAACTGGAAAATTCGAACAGGCACTGTGGAGAAGAACCCAAATTGTAGATTATAAGGAGAAAATGAGGTTTCTAGTGTCATGAACATAGGAAAAGGAGCCAAAGCAAAGCTCAGCCCTATGAACAGAAAAGAAATTAACATATCAGCAATGTAACAAAGTAAAAAAACTTAAGTCCTACACTGACGAAAATTAGGATATAAGGTGCATAGTTACAATGATGAAAAACAATTACTCAAATAGAACAATGAATTAGCTGTTGCTAGTAGTAATGATATCTAACTTACAAACAATTTAAACATACATAGTCAAAGTACTTATTGATAACAAACTAACAAACACCCAAAATTTGCAAAGTCTAAAAAGAACAACAAAGTAATAATTAATATCTAAATCTAAAGTAACTTAGATGACAAAGAACACACAAATATCTAACTTACCAAAGTCTGAGCACTGATGATGTGAAATACTGAACTCTTCGATGTGTATACAAGTGCAAAGCCACACAAAGGGTATCTGAGCAACACCTACCATGGGTATATTAACCAGGTGTGAAGTATACATGTTGAAAAACTTACCAAAGATCCCCTGAGAGAACCGAAGAGCAATTCTTCACCAAAGTGAATGATTTGCTGGCACAGCAACTGGTGGAAAGTGAAAAACTGTTGAAAAGGTGTAGTGTGTGACAGACCAAAATAAAAGAAGGTGGCAGAATAAGAGAGTCCAAATTGTATTCTCATTGGTTGTATTCTTCCTCAGCAACACTGTGTCATTGAAAGAAAGAAGAAATCGCCAGCCATACATAAGAATCTAGCTCCTTGCAATTAAGGCCTGTACCTTATCTGCAGATAAAGTAAAACCCAATTCCTTGGAAGTCTTTACCAGTAGCTTTTTTGACTGTAAGAGGAATTTCCATAATCAATACTTTGATCACAAATTCATACTAAGAAATGTTATGATTCGATAACAAGGAATAATTGCAAAAATAAAAAAATATTGAAAAAAGTGAATGCAAACACAGTAGAATAAAAGTGTTAGATAAAATTGAAATGGCAAAAATACACATTCATAAACAGTAGCCACATGTGTAAAACACATGTTTAAACAATGCTGTGCCAATCAAGAAAGTGAGGGGACTGAACAGAAATAGCAGAGGAAGATAGCTGCAACAACATGAGTGATGCAATACTATTGGTAGAGAGTAGTTACATGATATGTACATGTTCAGAAATGGTACAAGATTGATGGAGTATATAGATTGGTGCACTGTTTGCAAAAAAAATTTTTAGCAATGCTTAGAGGGCAGATAAAGATCGAGATAGCTTTTTGTTACAGGAAGTAAGACCATATCGGAAAATTACCTTAAATTAAAGATGATAAAAGCCATTATTTGTTTTGTTGTACTGAAAACTGTGTATAATTCAGGTAATTATTCATTTTCCAATATACAATAGTACTTTAATGAAATTATTTATCAGATTATTAACTGTATTTCGTAATGTAATACTGTTTTTCTCTTTTATGTGCAATATGTATATTCATACATTTCATAATTCCCCAGTTTGACTATAAAATTATTCTTCATATTTGCTTTCAAATTTTAGTAAAATTAACTAGGGAAAATAAATTCCTAAATATTTTTATTTAGCTGAAACACTACAGTAAGTGCGTTTGCTTATGATTGTTATGGTTAGAAATTGATGAAATTAATTAGTTGAACTTACAAGTACAACTTGATTTCACCTAGTTATGTCTAAAAAATAATTATGATTGAAGAAAAATATTCGCCTTCTAGAATATAGGGATTAACACCAGAACATTTTTTTTTTTCTCAATCTAGCTTCAATGCAATCTTTCACACCCACATACCTATGAAACAAAATTTTAAAAGTCTAAATTAACTGCATATATCAATATGAAAACTACTCCACAATAATACAAAAATAATCTACTGATGAAGGAGTATGCATATAGGTTTCCAAAACTTAAACCCATTTCCTGTAATATTCAAGTTCATAATGGGTTTCTAACCTTTTCATTCCATCACCTCATAAAGCTTATGGGAAACAGACAAAACCATTAATTTAATCCTTGAGTGAAGATCCTACAAAAGGATTTTATGGTAATTAACAGCTCAATCAAATAAGAACACTGACATCGAATAGATGTTTTAAACTAAGACTAGACAGTGGTGAGGGCCAGGAAAACTAAATGGAAAAAGAATAAGATGCAGAAAAAAGTTTGGCATAGGAAATGAGTATAGAGGTAGTTATAAGTTATAAGGCTTAATTGTAATGCTAAAAGCATAAGAAGTAAAATAAATGACTTCAGAGCACTGGTAGGAATGGTGGATTTTGATATAATGGGAATAATTGAAACATGGTTAAACGTAGGTGATTTTGATGACAGAAATTTTATTGAAATACAGGGTTACAGGCTATTTAATTGGGATAGAGTATTAAACACGGGGGGGGAGTGGCTTTATATGTAAAATGTGAGTTACATCCTGCTGAAGTTGAGGATATCAACGATAATAG
>NW_013667240.1:29822-30772 GCF_000517525.1 Limulus polyphemus | reverse complement strand
TTATATATATCTATCATTTTTATTATATTGACCTTTCACCCGTGTCTGGCTAACAATACAGAAGTTACAATGATGCAGCTCACGTGCACTCATGTTACCGTATCAAGTAACTAGTAACTAGTCTTAGCTGTGTTTTGTAAAATACAGTCACATTTCAATTATTATACATTATATATGTATATAGATTATTCCCATTTTGAAAGATGTTCTTAAAGTTCTTTTTCCTAAAACACAGAACAGCAAATATAGAAGTAGAGCAAACAATTATCTCTTCTAGTTATGACCTTTGTACTGCTCAACATAGGTTGCTGAGCCTTTAAAACTTTTGCACATGGAGGGTATGAAACAAAATATTTTTTAACGTCTTATATATATATATATATACTTTTGAATAACTAAAAAATTATAAATTACTACATCAGTACCATACACTTGTACTATAATTTATCAAGCTTAGTAACTATGCTGAATTTGGGTCTAAAAAAAACATGAAATTTCGAGCAGACTAAAGACACAACCTACCTCATTGAAATCTTGATTTAAAAAAAGAAATGGTGCTGGGTACATTAGAAATGCTGAAAAACCCACTAGGAGAACATTCTGAGGTTGTGATTGGTTATTCATATAATATATAGAAGTGAGTGTATATGAGGGAGCATTTCCAAAAATGGAAAGAGGTGAGCCGGACGCAAAGAGAAAAGATAAGACCTTCATATTTTATATTCTAGCTTGTCAATAACTGTAATTTCAGTTTCTAATTCATATGAAACTATAGACTCAGTATTTTGCCTTCACAAACATCTAATTTGAACTAGTGCTGCATTCAACATATCATGTGACACATAAAAATCGATGTTTATCCGAGTTTGTTTTATATTTACTTTTAAATTAACAAATTAAGTAACGTATAGTTCTAAAATTTGAGTTATAATCTACAGTTTGATACCAAA
>NW_013667240.1:24135-29364 GCF_000517525.1 Limulus polyphemus | reverse complement strand
GTAGAAGTCATCTTCAACTAAGACAGTTTCATTTTTCTAACAGAGTGGTTGGCCTTTGGAATGGGTAGCCTTCAGATGTGTAGAAGCAGTAAGTTTAAGAAAAGCTTGATAAGTATATGAATGATAAGGAGCTGCCGTTTTTTTTTTTTTTTAATTATTCTAATTTAGTTTAGAGGATGGAACAGCCAAGATGGAACAATAGGTTTGATGTTGTCCTAAAACATTATGTTATGTCTCTTTTTGATACTATATAGTAATGTCAAGACATTTGCCTATTTTTCATTAATTTCTAAAAACAAATGGAGAGGTTCTGGCCCCACTAAATCCATGCCTGCTTATACAACATCAAAAATTAGTTAAGTTACAGATTAAAAACAAAATATAATTTTCAAATCAAAAACAAAATATAATTTTCAAATTAAAAAAACAGTAAATTTACACTTTATTTAACACTTACATAGCCGGAGTTGGTAGTGGATGCTGCAAGTCAGATGCCTTCTCTCTATTCAGCAGTTGAAAATTAGTAACATTAGCAGATAGCCTTAGCAGGATTGGAATAATAAAGAAGTCAAGATTAGAAAGTTTAGTGGCAATGGAATCAAACCCAAGCCCCTCAAATCATGACCCCCCACCCCAACTATATAGCTTTGTGTTTCATAACAAACATATTAACATATTTCTATTCAATCAGTTGTTGGAATAACTGAAAACATTAATATTTGTAAACACCAATTTCACTTAGTTAATTATTTTCATGACATTAACTGATTAGTCACAATTTTGATTAATCAAATAATTTACAAGACATTAAACGAAGTCAGTGCTCATATGTAATCAATACTTTGACCAGCTCTAATTGGCTAAATGAAAATTGATATAGTCAAAGTGATTTAACTAAGCCTACCTCATCTTTTTCCATGAAAATCATTTATTTTCCAATCATACTAAAACATCATAATTTATAATAAAGAATAAAATGATAAAGCAAGCTTTCTCCAAGCTAAAACAAAAAAACAGGACTGTAGCAGAAATTGTTCACAAACATCTTTTTTTTTTCCTAGCAATATACCACCAAACTGAGCTTTCATCATTTTGTTCTGCTCTCTATTTGCATTCCTGCTGAAAACCCATAATGACTTTTGCAGTAGAAAAGAACAAAGAAATTACTGAGATATAAGCAATTACATCACACTATGACAACCAAAGTTTAGAAACAGTAATTGCTTAAAATTGCTAGAGCTACCCTCGTATTGAAACTACAAGGAACAGATTGGCTCTGTTTCATCCAAGACTATTTTAATTTTCATCCTCCTCCTCTACAAGTGCCACATTATTTTCAGAAAAAAAATTCATATAATTCACAAAAAATATATATTTTCCCTTGGAGCTTGCTGGAATCAAACCACAATCAAAATTTGGGATATTATAAAACATTTTATGTACAATAATTAAATATATACAACTTTTATTGAATAAATATCAACTCTGAAGATTAAATTCTTTGGTATATTTCTAGCTTGATTACAGATGTTGGGGTACTGTACTACCGAATGCCTTGGAACAACTGGTTAGTTGAACAAATATTTGACAAATTGTCTTTAATTATACAAGTGCAAGACATCATTTTTGGAGCATCATAAGTTAGATCAAATATTCAATACAAACGTGGAAACCTACTCAATAATGTGATTAAAAGTAAAAGGATCTTGGCACAATGATGGTTAAGTCAATCAAGCCATCAAAGTAGTATACTTTGTTGTTTGCAACAAAGTTAATAACATTGTAGGATGTATTTATAAGTACATTGATTACAAGAGGTAATTATTTTATTATGCACATCACTAGTTAGCTAGCTCACTTGGAATACTGTGTGTCATTTTGATCTTATCTAAAACAAAATATTGACTCACTAGAATGAGTTCACAAAGGACTACTAGGATGATTCTAAGGATGGAATGGTTATCATATGGAGAAAAGTTTAGACCTTTTGACTTGTGTTCTTTTAAGAAAAGAAGAGTAAGAGTAATCTTACCAAAGATTATTCTGGAATTTGATAGGATAAAGACCCCTCTTTTTATTTGTGCAACATGTACATTCTGAAAACAATACAATGAGAGGACACAAGCTTATGATTTGGAAAACTGGCTCCATTTATGAAAGTTTATTTTTCTAACTGAATGACTGGCTTATAGAATGAGTTGCATTCAGCTGCAGAGAAGGCCAACACTTTACAAGTTTAAAAGAATAATCATTAATTTATTGAAAAATAAAGAGTGGGTTTCATTTTTTTTATTTTACCTCAAAGAAAGTTGTGCATGGACTATATGTTATGTAACTTATGTTACTACAATATTTCCTAAATTAGCTATGTTGTTCAGTCATGGTTTAGTTTATACCTTGGGGTATGTTGAGTGCAAGGCACATTTCAACTGTAAACATCCATTTTTACTTTGTGCACATAGTTGTATATAATCACATTATTTAGCCTTACTATATACTCTATTATTCATGTATTGTTTTAGATTAAATTTATCTTCATTACCAGTTTTTCGACAGCATTTCCGGATAAAGATCCCCCTCATTCTGAGCTATACTTGGCAGTTTTAGACTTTGAACATGCCAAATTTCACCCTTTGGTAATTCTAAATAGTTTTAAATACCAAAATGAATTTATGTTTTTCTTAAAAGTATTTCTATAGTTTGTAGATAATGGCACACAGTAAGTCTGGTAAACAAAGATTCCACATAGAAGAAATACATAGATGCAACTGTTCACGGTTTAATCAAACGTTAACATATTCCTTATTTCTGATAGTTATCTCTTCTCACATTTCCCACCTGAACTCCCCACTTCCAATGTAGATTTTGTAAGTACTGCCTAATCTCGAATGGTTATGGGCTGCATGGAAGAGAAGGTGCTAGTTACAATAGGAGTTGTGTTCCACTCCTATTGGTGGAAGGTTGCTGCATGATTATTTGCATGATAGCATATAGATATCTCATATGAATACATGTGAGGGTAGGTGGGAGTATCAAGGTTAATGGAAGCAAACATTTGTACCTATGGAGGGCAGTATAAGTCAAGAAAAGCTATTTGTAAATGGAGGTAAGATATTGTATCAGAAACATCTTTCTCATTATAACCAGAAGAATCTGCCATGTAGATAAATCAACTCTGGACATTACTGTACAGGAGTACTCACAGAAAGTCTAATTATAAAATTTATAATGACATGAAGAGTATACTTACAGAGGAAAAATAATATATCACCAGCTGTGCATTATCTTATGCAAACTACAAGGTTACACTCTGGCTTACCAACTACCTAGACACCAAACTGAGAAATAAAAACTTCAAAAAGACATAACAAAAATGTTCATGACTTTGTAAGAAATTAAATTATCATTACAAAGCAATAAGCAACAATCCTGAAAGCTTGACGAGTTACAAGAAAGTGTTATGAAGTTCTTTGACAATCAAAAGCACATGCTTCTAAGATGATCCTTCCACCAGACAGGCAAATTCATTATTCATCTCCCAATACAAATCCTAATTCTCAAAGAAGTAAATTAACAAGGTAGCAAAACATCAGATAAATGGGGGAAAAATTGTAACACTGATCCATGCAGTAAATGCAATTGTTAATTATGTCCCAAAAGATAATTTTTCCACAAGTGCATTTCTACAACTTTATAATTAATGTCACTCCCTATACATAAAAAAACCCAACCATAACAAAAAATAAAATTATTACTTTTGCCAAGAGTATTTTCCTTCATCAAAATACAACAACAAAATGTTATAATTATACCCTCCCAGCACCATTCACAGCTGTCTATCCTTCTCCATTTATTCTAACAACCTATTCTAAAATATTCAGATATAACCTAAAATAAGTCTAAAGTCCAAAAATTATGTTCTGATGTCTAGAGGCAGGAGAACTGTATAATGAGCTTCACAAAAGGATATGAATGGTCCTATATTCACAGGTAAAACTGCCTTTCATATCATTGAATATATACTTCAGATATTGCATTTGCAAAAATTCTGACAGTGAAATGCACATCTACTCTAGTTTTGTTTTGTTTTCAGTATCCCTGTATTGTTTATATTGTATCTACTTTAATTGTATCTAATTTACTCTCCTCTGCCAGGAACTCTTGCTAAATCAGTAATGTAGGGTAAAATAAATAGTTGAAAACTGACAAACACATACCATGTTGTATTACGGTATTACTATTAGCATTTGTGTAAATAAAAAAGGTTGTGTCTTGCACATTTTGACTCTCACCAGGGTGCAAAGTGTTAACATTACTAAAAATTTAACATTAATAACAGTATCACTATTGAACTTTTTCTAAACTTATGCGTGCACTGTTTGTCTTACCTTCACTGACTTCAGAGGCAGCTTGTTGCACAGTATCTTCGCATACTGTAACGTTAGAGCTTCTGTCATTGTCAACATCTTCCCGACTCCCAGGAACAGTGTTGCGGATAGTGATACGAGCAGAACTACTTGTGCTACTGGAACAAGAACTGGAAGTGGAACCTCCGGAATATACCACATTTTCAATTTCAGGCACAGACGGTTGGTTGATATCAGGCCCGACTTGAACTTGTTGAAACTTATCTGATAATTCAGTTACGGGTCGGCGTAGATCTTTCCTTTCTTTGGGAAACCCTCGTCCTCTCCCTATCACAGGCGACACTCCATCACCCTCCATTTTGTTTTTGATAATTTAGTCACAAATGAAATAATTTTCGTACTGCTAAAATTGAACGAATAAGGAAAAACTATTAGTATTATTATACGCCATCCTTATACAATAATCAATGCTATTTACTACTTTACTAACTCGAATAATTCAGCACCTCCTACCGTTAATGTACCAATCTAAAAGGCAGAATATAACTGAACTAATCGGATATTACTTTAATAGCAACTAGCTGGAGTACCAGTCCCCTGGACGGAAGTTTTTTGTTGTTGTTGTTTTTTTTTGTTGCGGTTTATGGGGTCGCCATCAGCAGATGATATGCCCCCAATTTCACCGATCTGATCTAGTTGAACTAGATACACTGAGTGGTCACAAGTAAATAGACACCTAATTTTTCGTCATTTAACTGATTTATGCTAACTAATTTGTGTTCACAGAGCACTATTTAAATTAAAATAGTCCGCACACTAATTATCTTGTGCTACAACATGCCTAGAACTCAAGGTTCTCTCG
>NW_013667240.1:17507-23135 GCF_000517525.1 Limulus polyphemus | reverse complement strand
AGAATGCCTCACCAAGAGTTTTTGCTCAACAGATTGCAGTCAACTGTGGAGCATGGTGGTTTCAGCGTGATGGTTTGGGGAGCTGTTTGGGTTGGTGGGAGATCGAGCTTAGTGGAGTGCGTTGGCAACATAAATTTTGCGAAATACGTCGAAATATTGGAAGAAGGACTATTGCCACTTTATTTCATTTTTCATTTTTTCTGAAAAGGTGGTGTCTATTTACTTGAGACCACGCTGTGTAAATTCGTCACTCTGCCATTTAGCATTAAGGAGAAGTTAATAGTTACATATACATACATACATGTTTTTTCTAATTTTTTTTTATTATTATTATTACTTTTTTATTATACTTTTTGTTGTTGTTGTTAATTGTGTTACTCTAAAAATCCTTGTTATTGGAATAATACATAAGGAAAAAGTTTACATAGTTAGTTCTTCTCGACTGGGGCGACTCCAGCCATTGGAGACAAGGATAAAAGAAGTAGCCCTATTAGTAAAAAGAGAAGGACATTAAATTTTTATGTTGTTTGTTATAACGAAGTTATATATTGCGGTATAGAGACAATTCGTAGTTAATAGAGAGAGGTAGGTAAAAGGGACTTTTATGTTACCCATCTGTTGTCTTATGGCTGTTCGATCTCTTTGGTAATGTATACATTCCATGAAAGCATGTTCTGGGTCTTCAAAATTTTAACAATGGCTGCATTCACCATCTGTGTGAACTTTTATTTTGTACAGATTTCCATTTAGACCCGTGCAATTAAACCGGAGGCGTGTAATAATAACTTCTTGGTGTCTGTTCGTACATTCATACTTGATGTGAGAAGAAACAACAGGAACAATTTTCTTGTAGATATTGGAATGTTGCACTGAATTCCATCTATACTGCCAGAAATCTAAAATGAATTGATAAACTTGGCCATAGAGGTCATCAAGTTCAATATAAACGTTTGTGACCCCAGGATATGCTAACGGAGACTAGTTGATGATTATTAAAATTTAATTTCACTGTGTTTGAAGTACCAGAAAAAGGTAGAACTGCAGACTTTAGGGCTGAAACCCAAAGCCCCATTTAAAAAAACAATCGGCTAAATTATCCAGATTTATTTGAAGACAGGTTTGAATGTGATTAATATTACGACCAGTTTCCAGAGGGCTAGATCATCAGCAAAAATACTATAATTCGTGCCATTATTAATGAAGGAAGAACTAAGGTCATTAATCATTAGAATGAACAAAATAGGGCTAATAACACTACCCTGGGGAGTGGATTTTCCGAGACTCTTTCCCCAGAGACGACTCCATTGACTCTGACCTTAAAGAATCTGTTTGAAAGAAAGTCTTTAATCCAGTTAAATAGTTGGCCATCAAAACCACAACTATTGAGTTTATATAACAAACCTTCTTTCCAGACCATATCGTATGATCGTTATATATCCAAGAACACAGACACAGCCTTACCTCTGTTACATAATGATTTGTTGACATCTTCATGTAGCCATAACAAATGATCAAGCGGAGACTTCTTCCAACGGAAACCAGACTGAAATTGGTCAAAAAGTCTATGTTTTTCACAATACCAATTCAAACGGTATGCAATCATTCGTTCCATAATTTTACACATAGTAGAAGTAAGAGCGATTGGTCGATACGATGTAACAGAACTTGGATCCTTGTCTGGCTTAGGGATTGGACAAACTATGGCGTGTTTCCAGGCTGAAGGGAGAGTATTTTCATTCCATACCTTATTGAAAAATTCCAGCAGCTTTACCAAAAAAAAAAATGGGGGAAAGATTTTTATAGATTTTATAAGGAATTCGATCGTCACCAGAGGCCGAGTTTTTAGATGTCTTTATTGCTCGGTTAATTTCACCGATCGTGAATTGAGCGTTCAACCCATTACTATTATTTGGCTTCTTTGTAAATGTGGCATAGTAGTCATGTTCAGATAATATTTTATGAGTTAAAAATTCGGGTGAATAATTGTCGGAACTGCTAATGTGGGCAAATTGATCAGATAGAGCATTTGCCATTTCAACCTCCGTCAAATATATTGATCCAAGAGTTTTAAGGGTACGAATAGAGATAGAACCCCCACCCTTCATACGCTTTACGAATTTCCATATTTTACTTAAATTTGATGAACGGTTGAAACTAGAGCAGTAATCACGTTGTTGGAGTGCTCGAATTGTACGTTGACAAATGGCCTTCTGCTTTTTATACTCAATATAATCGTCTAAGAGACGCGTTTTAAGAGCTTTCTTCCTACTCTTGTGTTTTTTGTTTAACTGCTTTCTCACATTCCATATTCCAATAAGGGGTCTGATGTTTTCCACAGTCTGTGGTTGATAGTGGGATAAATTTCTCTGCTCCTTCCAAAATAATAGTTATTAGACGAGAATATACAGATTCGACAGAAGAAGACATATCTATGTTTTGAATGGAAGAATCAAGGAACGTACGGAACTTGAGCCAGTTTGCTTTGTTAAAGTTCCAGAAGGCCGTTGTGCTCCTAACTTCAAGAGGGATCTTAACAGATGTAATTACCAGGAGATGGTCACTTTCCAGGTCATCATCTAGAACATCCCAGGTAGCAAGACTAGCAAGTTTACTGTCTACAATAGTTAGATCTAGAGAAGAGAGATTACCCCGAACAAGACATGTCCCACGACCATCATTTAATACCACTTTATCAGATTCCATGACTAGATCTCCGAGAATCTGACCTCGACAGTCAGTTTTTGTTCCACCCCATAAAGGGTTGTGTGCATTAAAATCTCCACAAATTATACTGTTTGGAAGAAAAAACGCTCGATACTCAACAGGATCAATGGCGACACCAGGGTTATAAATATTAAATATTGTGACTCTGCCCATAGAAGTCTGACACTGAATCCCAGCAGCTTCTATATTTTCTACGCAAGTAACGACAGTAAAAGCAAGTGATTCTTGACAAGAGTTAGTACACCTCCTTTTGCTGAGTGTTCTCGATCTTTTCGAATAGGTTTATAACCTTGTATGCACAATTTTATATGGGGATTGAGAAACGATTCCTGAATACAGATAACATCGGGATTTACTGGACGGAAGTTATATAAATTCGTGATTAATAAAAGGTTATCTTAGGACGTAAAAATTTGCTTTCTTTATATGTAATTATAAAAAACGTCCATAAAAACTGTCAAACACAAAATGTGAAACCGTAAATTTACATGTAACTCCCTCCGCATGAACCCAACAAACCTTTGTGCCAAATTCAGTGAAGATCCATATATAGGGGGCAAAATAGTGGTAAATAACGCAAAAACACATATAAAAACCGCAAAATGCTAAAATTGGTTTGTATCCCAGCATGGACCTAGTGAGCCTCCATACCAATTTTTGGTGAAGAACCATCCACACTCTGCGTAGTAGTTTATGGACAGACAAATGACAGTACTATTATATTTATATAGATTACTTCCTTTAGCACTAATTTCGTATCACCTCATGTACAGCATTGTTTTTTTATTAGGGATGTCGAGGTGCAGTTATTTGATTACTATACAAAACTGTACCAAAAAGAAAATTAATTAAATGATAGAAAGCAAATAGTAATGAAACCCCCCTCAATGGCACAGCGATATGTTTGCGAACTTACAACACTAAAATCCGGGTTTCGATACCCGTGGTGGTCAGATCACAGATCTTTGTGTATCTTTGTGTTTAATTCCAAACACACAAACAAATGAAAAAAAAAAGAGCACTTATCCGATCGAAAGAAGAAACTAATGGTTATAGGTGTAAAGGGAAATTTTCAGAATGGAGGCTTGCTCGAATGAAGGTAAAATATGCCATATTTTGTAGTTCTAATTTTGCCCGAATAGCCGTATGTATTGCAAACTAGGGGATCTGATGCCCTCCCCCTTCCCCTTCCCACCTCGTATGCCTATGGTAATTGTTCCCTTTAAAATTTTGTTTTAGAAATTCTGTTGTTCATTATTTACATCATGATTTGGATAACTTCTTGAACTCAAATTCGGTGACGAGGAACCCACTTTGAGACTAATAATGCTTGGAGATTGCTTGAATGGGTAATGAAGATAAACTTTAATATAAGTTTAACATAACAGCAAATGTACAACGTTTCGACAAGGTTTTGTCATCATCAGGTACTAGTAGTTTACACTGACACAGATATATATTGTTACGACAGCGGAAGTCACGTGTTTCTGGTAACACGTGATGAGATTCTTGAAGGATCTTGAATTGTCCTGGCAACTCTAGTCTGTTCCAGGCGTCCTCTTTTTTAGTATCTAAGCCCGGCAAATAAAGCGAGATGAAAATTGTAGATAGATAGATATACAGACAGGTAATTGAGTCAAGCGAACAGTAGGCACCGTAAGTAAAGAGTGTGAATTGCTGTGAATTACAGCGTGTGTTTATAGCAGTTAACCTCAAAGTGACTGTGGAAATTAAGTGTATTACAAAGTTTGTAACGAGAAAGAATAAACTATTTTTAATTAAGAAAGGACATGTATCGCTGAAGTTTCTCGGAAATAATTTTTACCGTAAACTATCAAACAAGCAGATACGTAACAATATTACAACTTTGTAATACACAGAATTTCCATAGCCAATACGTTTGCAATCTCGATAACAAAACAAAAACTGTATATTACCGTCACTACCGCTGCTTGACTCAATTATCTGTCTCTATATCTATCTATCTGAATATCTTCTATCACTGGCTTATATACTATAAAAGAGGGCGTCGAGCAAACACTTGGACATTCGCAAGGTTCCCCGATAAGTCATGATCCTTCTAGAAACTCCAGCGCGCATGCTCCCAACGTCGCGTGACTTTCGCTGTCGTAACAATATACAGTATGGAACAAAGAGGTCACATGACCGGATACTGTTGCAAAACTTAGAAGAGAATAAAACCATCTTCATTTTCAACAACGAACATTTCCTTCAAATAGATGGTTTAAGTATGGGCAATCCTGTATCGCCCGTTCTTGCCAATATATTTATGACCCAGATCGAAACACAAGCCATACATTCTGTGCTTTATCCCCCACTATACTGGTACAGATATGTCGATGACACTTTTGCTGGTTTTACTTCTACAGAACATACACTAACTTTCTTTAAATACATAAATTCAATTCACCCCAACATCAAATTTACCATAGAACACGAATACAATAAATAGTTATCTTTTCTTAACCTCAAAATTATTAGATCGGACACACAATTTAAAACCAAAATTCACGGCAAAAACACACACACTGGTGTCTACATCACATGGAATTCCACTCATGACACCACACAAAAAATCAATACACTTAAAAGCCTCATAAACACAGCCACAAGACTCTGTTCAACGGACTACATAAATGAAGAAATTAACCACATAAAGCATTCCTTTATTCACACCAATAAATTTCCTCCAGCTATTGTTGAAAAAACTCTCCAGCATTCCTCACAACAAAACTCAAGTCACGAACAGAATTGATATTAACAAACCCAACAACAGTACATTACACTGCAGTTTACCTTTAGTTTCTGAAACCAGTTCAAGAATTATCCACACTTGGACAAAACTAGCCATTAAACACAATACTCCTGTCAACGTCAAATTCT
>NW_013667240.1:8749-16507 GCF_000517525.1 Limulus polyphemus | reverse complement strand
GGAAACCAGATTCACAGAACATAATAAAAAACCATCCCATGTTTTTCACCATTGCAACTCAAAAAAACATAGTATATCTATTAAAAACACAGTCATTTTAAACAAAGAACCCCAAATTAAACAAACGAAAAATCAAGGAATACATCTTAATTGAACAAAACAGCCCTTCTCTAAACCAACACCCTGAGGTGCCAATATACCTCTTCTAGGTTCTGCAACAGTATCCGGTCGTGTGACCTCTTTGTTCAATACTGTATATATATATATCCGTGTCAGTGTAAATTACTTGTACCTGATGATATCAAACCTTGTCGAAACGTTGTACATATGCTGTTATGTTAAACTTATATTAAAGTTTTTCTTCATTACCCATTCAAGCCGTCTCCAAGCATTATTAACTTCTTGAACTGTCAAAATAAGAAAATTATTGGTAATCCTCAGATGCTGGAAAGGACTGATTGTGTTTCTTATTTAAAAGTGCCATAAAGGTGTGGCTACGTCAGAAAGTGAAAAATTAATTCAGCGTTGAGAATTGTAAAACATGGCGTTCGTATTATCATAAATGTTCCATGTGTGATAGAAACATTGGTTTAGATGATAAAAATATACAAGAGTTTAAAATTTCATCGGGAGCGAAAATGAATATGTCAATAGAAGTTAGTTTTGATTAAATGAGCAAATAAACTTGTGGGACCTATGGAAATTTTGAGTATGAAAGTTTTTGTATAAGACTTTGAGGAAGCCTCATTTGAAATACTAGTGAGCATTGTATGTTGTTTCTATTACTACAAGAAAGATAACAAATTGGGCAGAATGCACAGAAGACCTGTTACAGTAATATGATCAAAAGCACCTTAGGTGTGAAAAAAATGGTGCACCCAAAAAGGATTGAGTGTGAAATCACAGTTGATAGCCAAACTTATAGCTACACGTGTAGTACAAATAAGAATTTTACAGCAAATATTCTTCATTAGTTAGCCAGGCCACGTTTTTTTTGTTCAACTTGGGGCATGATGGTGGGTAAAACAAAATACGTAGCCTAACTAATGAATAACTATTTGCTTTAAAATTGTTATCAATGCTCTAAGTGTAGCTACCAGTTTGGCCGCCAATTTTGATTCAGCCGTCTTTAATTAGAATGACAAAAAACTAGAATGATCCAGTTTTACTCTTAGGTGAAGCTGTAGTAAAAATTTTAGACTGATAGCCTACGTGACTTTTTGCGTAAACGTGCGCAAACATTTTGGCCAAAATTGAGCGGTTTCTGTTGAATAACTTTGCACATATGGCTTATATTTAGACCCAATTCGATACCTAATTTTAGGTTGTAAAGGTCTATCAGTGTACCAGAATTGAAGAAAATCATAAAAATTAAGTATGTTTTTCTATTAAATAAATTTTCCGTACTTTCGGTGCAAAGAAAAAATTCAATCAAAATTGGAGGTTCTATATCTCGATATATGAAGTAAGGGTCCAGTAGAGCATATCCACTCTATATCTCGATATGTAAAGTAAGGGTCCAGTAGAGCATATCCACTCTATATCTAGATATGTAAAGTAAGGGTCCAGTAGAGCATATCCACTCTATATCTCGATATATGAAGTAAGGGTCTAGTAGAGCATATCCACTCTATATCTAGATATGTAAAGTAAGGGTCCAGTAGAGCATATCCACTCTATATCTCGATATATGAAGTAAGGGTCTAGTAGAGCATATCCACTGAAAATATGTGATAGTTTGTATTACCATAGTCCGAGTTACAAAAAGTGGAAATCGCTAAACTATCACTCCTGTTAATAACACACACTGTGTCTTGCAGGTTGTTTTCGCCGCACGACACACTGTGTGTCTTAATATGTAGCTAAGAAAATAGGCTATGGACAGAGGATGAATTTTAAATTAAACTAAAAAAAACTAGAGGACACTTGATTCGGTGTTTAACATTGTAAATAGTGTGAATAAAGCTACTTGTCAGTACTCTGATTGAATGGTGGAACAAGGAGGTCGGGAATGCAGGCTTGAAATATAGTAGCTTAAAGTTACGATTTGGAAGCCAAGTGCAGCATTCAGCTAGTGGTTGTGCTATCTTTCTGGTGGCTGTCAAGAAGTACGACAAGCCCAAACTAGTTCTATTTGAGTCTGGTTCGTAATTAACAATATGGAAAGTTGACTTAAGTTTCACTAACGTCTTCTTAAGCCCAATTCAGCATGTAGTTTCATCAGTGAAGAGTCTGAGGTTTCGTTTAGTCTTAGTGGCGTGTGAATAAACCATTTTGGTCGAGACAACAAAACCGAGTAAGTGTCAATTTTCTTCTTCGTATACATCTATAATGGTTAATTTGAATTAACGATTGCTACAGCAGATCTCTGGTGCTGGATATGTGACGGATTTATTATTATATAATTATTTCAAAATCGATGTTTGCTTAAATTAAATTTATATTTAGAAATGTACATAACGTATAGTGTTGAATATGTACGGCGAAACTCCCGCCTATTCTCTAAAGTTAGAAGATTCTCGAGTGTAATAATTAAAAATATATGTGTATACGTAAACACCAGTGTAGCTTTGTATTGTTACGTAATCCGAATTTTCGAGAAACTCACCACACGCCTATAAATATAACCAACGCGACGCGCCTAAACATAGTATCTATTATTGGTTTGCTATAGTTGGTGTGCTATACACTTCCGAAGCTACAACTGTGATTGTTATAACGCTTATTAATCGGAAAACTTAAGATATTTGACAAAAAACATTTATAAATTTCGAACGTTACAAACCATTTAAATTCAGTCGATTCATATCGGACATTAGTACTTTTACGAAAACATTACCTAACGTCACCGGTAGGAAAAATGCCGGCGTGTGATCAGCGAGAACTACAAGGCCAGCTAGCTCCCTATTAAGTGAATCGTATCTATATCAACTCGGAATTAATTCGCTCATCGTGAACCCTCGATAAGACATCAAGGAAGTTCCAGACTAGAAAGAAGATTTTATACTGCTTTTTGTAAAACTTTAGTATATAAATCATTGTTTGTAATAACTATTCGTAATAACTGATATTATAAATTGTATTATTGTTTGTGTATTAAAATATATTTGTATTAAAAAAATAGAAAACTGTGTGTATCAATCTTGTTGGCAAATATCATAAATTGGAGATATATCGGCATATATTTAACCACTAAATTTAAATTATCATTTAGCTCGGTTTCAAACCATTCGAAATTGTAATACGTAACAGATAATAGGTGTCGGATCGATGCTTATAATGCCATCTACATACCCTATAATATCCTGACTGGGATTTCTTTAAGTAGGGAAACTGAAAAGCTTTGAACCACAGGATGGATGGGCTCGAACAACATCTGTATCTTGCTTGAATTCTTCGACCATTGTCTTGCATGTTTTTGTTAGCTTTGTTTATTCGTGACTGTGGCCTCTGGGAGCTCCATCTAGCTGATGATGAACATAAATTCGAATAAGTCCTATGTGGCTTCCTTTTCACTCAATGCAGCGTGGCAAAATAGCCGTAACTATTGCTAGTTGGTATATTTTTAAGGCTCAGAAATATTCAATGAATAGCTAATTTACTCATTGCAAACTATCAGCTACTTTACTTTAGTCATCCTCAGGTATTCAGTTTAGTCTGACAACGCCTACAATAAAGTAGCCCAAAGGTTGCAGTGAATATGCTTCAATGTGGAGTAAACTTGTTCATTGTCTATTTATTGAATGTAGTCAAGAACATCACTGACGAAACTGAATGTTTTGGAGTTGTGTCTAACCCCAAATGAACATATTTTGCACAACTTTCAATAACGTCAGCAATGGTATTTGGGAGGAGGAAAAATTGACCCCCTTTTCCCACAGCTAAAACACTCCGCCAGAGATATGGTATAACTAATGAAAGTAAAATAAAATTTACGACAATCTCTATATCCATTTGTATTTCTCCTTTTAATCCCTTCAAACCTTTTACTTCCAAACAAAAAACGCCTCTTGTGGCACTACCGTGTGGGTAAATAATTGCATCATGGCTCTTTTTTTATTCTAAAATGTTCATACATCATATATAAATTCGACTTTAATAGACAACTTATTAGTTTCCTGGCGCAAATCCTATTTGAATAAAGTCCCAGTTTAAACATTTGTTCAGACAAAATAATCGTAATTTAACAAAATATACAAGAGTCTCCAAATATATCATTTCAAAATAAAAGCATTTCTACTTTACCAAGACTGCCCAGAAGTGAGAGAGTGCCCTAAGTATACCTAGTGTAAAGTTGAAAGCTATATTTGTAATGTTGTAATTCGTTAGCTAAAGGGCATAGAAAATGTAGAAGATTTAAAGAATGTAACAAGCTCTTTTCTAGTATATTCGAACGTATATTATAAATATGACGTTTTATGAAACGTCGTTAGGTTAGTTAGAGCGTGTAAGATGATTTCAAAATAGAGAATTACACATTCAGTTAAACTTGTAACGTAGACCTAAGACAATTTACGGAAGTTTACAAATGTTCAAGTTCATAGAAATGTTAAAGAATGAAATCAATAACTTATTATCACTACATGGACTGGATGTTGAATTATTTTCACCACATAGCCATCGTTTATACCATGTTGAAAAAAATCCGAATCTCATCCGATTCCTGCTGGTACCATAGCTGTTGTAATAAGTAGCTTTCATAAATAGTGTTCAAACAAACACTGTGTTTGTTGTATCCCAGCCGGCCTGAAGAGTTCTGGATTGAGCGAAACGCATCGTCGGCAATGGATATTACAAATATTGTGTGGTTGGAATACTATTATTATACACTCTTCTAATTCTTGAAAATCCCTAAAGAACTTGATAAATAATTTACTGTTTAAAAATGTAATAGGCCTGATAGTAATGTATTATGACAAGTACATTTAATTAATTTCTATATTTTTATGTTGATTCTATAATTTGCTTACATTTGCTATTGCTATTGTAGTAATTACGGTAGATGGCACTATAGCTTTTGATAAACCTGTAATCAATTGCAGCTTTTTGTCAACAGATATGATAGGGGTATTTGAGACGTCCAGTAAGCACATCCGACTACCACACGCTATATACAGATCAGTGCTACTGCAATGGCTGAAAGTAAAGTTTTGAACAATGTACATCTACTTTAGGCTTCAAACAAAGAGCTTGCAAAAAACCGAGGGCATTTATCATTTCAATAAAATTCCTTCCGTCTGTCAAACATTTGAAACATATAAATGCAAACTTTTTCAGTGTTTTTTGTTCGTAGTGTTTCTTCTATGACACTAAAGCCAAACAGCTAAATCATCATCCTTGCTCATCACACAGAAACGTGAGAGAGCGGATGAAAAGAAATTCTCTGATCGTTCGTAAGATCCTACTCAAAAACGCCACCAGACTGTCAAAACTATTCATTCTACATGTGATTATGTGGTGATGTTTGACAGCTAGCCAAACGCATTATAACATATTATCCTTTATATTAACCTACGTGTTATTAGAATTACAAATGTAATTTCTTCCAATTGACAGTATGTTTGCTTGTAGTTCTCTGGAAACAAGAAGACAACTTGCTGGTTGGCCATTTCTTGTGATTGACAGGGAAAAAAAACTTCAAACAAAATAAGAATTAGTAAATGATCAATGTTAAATTCAAAATAACTAAATATGTAAGTAAATCGAAATACAAAAAAATGAAATATGTTATGTTATCATTTCTTGCCCTAAAAATAATGATTTGTAAATTAAATAAAGACTAATAATAATTGATAGTTAATAAAATAGTGAAAGAATTAGCTTTTTTTGAGCCAATGAGAATAACTCTTTTTTGTTAATACTATAACAGTAAAAATTTGAAAAACAACAACATATGTTCAAAGTATGAGTACCTATTATACAACTTTTCACCTTGTTTACATTAATTACTAGAATGAGCGCTAGATGACGCGCTTGGACCGTGTCTCAAAAAGCACGAAAATTAACTTGACCATTGATACTAAGTTTTACTGCAAGAAAAACTTCAAACAGAATTAGTCGGGGTTAATTTAGCTGATTCGTCTAATCGTTCATAGCAAACAGATACAAACAATATTAATTCAAGAAATCCTAAAATAGTGCCCCTTGAGGTAGATTCCTGTATGTGGTGAAGGGACCTCCCAGGGAAGGTTCTCCATCTTCAGTTTACCTCTTCTGAGATCTGAACATCCACCCACGTATTTGCCGTGAATGGGAGGAGAGGATCCTGGTAGTTGAGGGGTATCATTAATGATTCAGCTTATATCGTTGGCACTTCGACACATCACTTTGGCCTTGAATTCCTGTAGACGGTTGGCCTTAGGGTGGCTCCTCCAGGGTCAATTGACTGGTCCTGTTGATCTATGATCAACTAAGTACAAGTGTTGGGCGTTCTCAATGGGTGTTATGAACATTATGTCTGATACTGTTGTTTGGGCATATTACCCAAGAAAACATAGCGTCGCTACGATGTCATTCTTTGGCGTTGTAGTGTGTTCCCTCATGGTAGGTGGGGTCAGTGGGAATTGAAGTTCCTCCATTTCTATGGACCTATCACCCAGTGATTCCCCCCAAACAATAAAACCTGTTTGATAGGACAGCGACCACGTTCAGAAGACTCTGAACAGCAGTCATCACCCCAGTCTATACCTGTACCTCGTTTCTTCATCATGCATTCTTTGTCTGACAAACATTAAGGAAAATGTCTCCCTTTTTTATTTAGTAAAGATTATAGGGGCTTGCTGGCTCTCCAGAGTCAGTTAAGACGTTATGTTCTGTGGACAGCTTGGTGGAATCATCTACATCTAAATACACCAGATTCCTCCTGAGGTCGAAGGCCATTGAGGATATACCTATTGAGGTTATTCCCCACGCTACTTTGAATTCCTCACGAGAAGTTATCGTCGAGAGAGATCTAAGGAACATCACCGAGTCGAAGTTTTTACTGTATGACATATCTCCACTTGTAAGGATAGAGTTATGCTGCTCACCAATGTTCATATATTAAAGTTTACATCGCCACATCCGCCTGCCACTGTCAAACAAAAGGGTTCTCCACCCAATTCTTCTCTTTCTAAGTCAAAATGGCCACTTACGGTGGAGCTGTCGAGGATTTCGTTCTAATTTGGATGACATTAAGGCTCTGATAGATTCCTATCATACCGTTTGTCACTCCTAGCAAGAAACATTCCTTTCACTTGCTGATATTGTCACCTTTCGGCAGTTTTCTTTGTTCAGGAATGACAGATTGTATTATGGTTGAGTTCATAGAGATAGAGTGCTGCTGGTTGACCAGCACTTATGCACCATGTCAGTGTCATCTATATCTCTGTGGGTCATACCATCACTGTATGTTCTCTTTACCTGTCACAAGGAGATATTTACGATCAATCAGACCTTGATGATCTTATTGACTAGCTGCTGTCTCCCTTCTTCATCTTGGGAGATTTTAATGGACACAATCCTCTCTGGAGTGGTGCTGATACTGATGGGAGAGAGCCATTCTGTGGAGCATATGCTCTCAGATAAGAACGTTTCTATCTTCAATAGTGGTTCATTTACCTATTTTCATACACCCAATCAGTCTTTTACCGCTATTGATCTATTTGTCTGTTCATCTTCACTTTTTTCTTGGAGGGTTGATAGTGATCATATTCCCATTGTTTTGAGAGAGATTTTCCACGATCGATGACACCCGACCCGTGTGCCACGTGGAAGTTG
>NW_013667240.1:0-7833 GCF_000517525.1 Limulus polyphemus | reverse complement strand
TAACAGTTATTACAACTTGTAATCAACTCACTCTTCGTGAACTCTCGATAAGATATCAAGGATGTTCCAAACTAGAAAAAGACTTTATATTGCTTGTAAGTTTGTGAAACTTTTGTTTATAAATCATTGTTTGTGATAACTATTGTAATAACTGTTATTGTAAATCTTATTGTCGTGTGTATATTAAAACGTATTTGTGTTAAAAAAGAAAAACTGTATCAATCTTGTTGGCAAATATCATAAACTGACTATATATCGGCTTTTACTTAACTACTAAATCCAAAATACAATTTAACTATTAAGTTTAAATTATCAGTTAACTCCAGTTCAGGTCATTTGAAATTCTAATACGTAACGCAGAACATCGCCGATATTCTTGGGGAGTACTTTTCCCACCTTTCCAGCACTTCTGTCTCTTCTCCTACCTTCTTGGCCATCACGTATCGGGCTAGGAGATCGCTATTTTCCTTTCGGGCAGATCATCTCTACGATTATAATCGCCCATCTACACTGGTAGAACTTAAGGTTGCTCTTCATCGGTCTGGCAGTAAATCAGTCGGACCTCTATCTCTCTCCTGCCTCTCCTGCTCTTCTTCTGGTTGTTTTTAACTGGATTTGGCAGAAGAATGTGTTTCCTGATGCTTGGCGCAAGACAATCGTTCTCCCTGTTTTAAAGCCTTGGAATCCCTTCTAGTTATTGTCTAATTCCTTTAACTATCTGTCACTTGCTTGTTGGAGTGGACCATAGCAAACGGTTTTAACTTCTACTCCTCTAAAACTGTTTGCATTCATTTCTGACGCCAGTGGGGTTTACACCCTGATTCTGAGCTTCCTAACGGTGGTATTGTTTTTCCGTGGTTCCTGAGACGAAGTTCTTGAGGCTTCTGTTTGACTACAAGCTGACTTTTATTCCTCACATTAAGCAGCTTTGTGTCAAATGTACACAGGCAATGAACAATCACCATGTTCTCTCTTCTTGGTGAGCAGATCGGTATTCTATGCTGAAGATCTATCGTGCCCTAATACGTTACAAGCTGGACTATTGGTCTCTGGTTCTGCCAGGGCCTCTGCCTTGAAGATGTTGGACCCTGTGCACCATCTAGGGCTTTGGATGTGCACGGAGGCTTTCTGCATTTCACCAGTCCAGAGTCTGTACACTGAGTCCCATGAACCTCCTCTTCACCTCCGACGTTTGCATCTTTATTTACAATATGCTACAAAGCTTTGATCCTTACTACAGCCTCTCACCTGGGGTTGTGTCTTTCTTCCTCGGTGAACTGTGCTCTTTCGGAATAGATAGTATGCCATTCCTTCTTTTGGTCTACATATCCAGGCACAGCTGGCTGAACTGGGTCTATCACTGGATTATGTTGCACAGCCCGATGATCAGCCCATCTCACCATGACTCATTACCATCCCCACATGTGACATTTCTTTGAGTCACCTAAGGAAGTCAGATATTCTCGAGTGGAAGTACCATATTCTCTTTGCCGAACATCTTTCGAACCATTATTCTGTTACCATTTTTACGGATAGTTCGAAATCAGGTGACTCTGTGGGCTCTGTCATGATTTCTTATGGTTAGGTGGTTGCTCACAGAATCCCCTCTGCAGTTTCTGTGTTCACTGCCGAGTTGTATTTCGCTTGCTTTAGATCACATAGAAGTTAAGCAGTATATTAACTGTACTATTTACACAGACTCTTATAAATCTCTAATGGCCCTGGAATCGCTTAATGTAAGTTCTCACCCTGTTCTCTTAGACATTCAGAAAAGACTGGCTCAGTTTTCTCTGTCATCCGTTTTTCTGGAGACCTGGCCATGTCGGTATTCTTGGGAACGAGCATGCTGACACCGCAGCTAAGTCTGTCTCCTCTTGTGCCGTCACAGCCTTGTCTGTTCCGTATATGGGCTATGGTCCTGTAATCAAGGCCCGGTTTCGCGCCTTTAGCAAGCAATTTGAGGTGAGCAACTTTATAACAAGCTTTATAAAGTCAAACCTACTGTTGTCGTTTGGCCATGCAGTTTCCGAAAGGATCGAAGAGAGAAAGTTGTCTTGTCTAGGCTACACTGTTATTGTTGTTTGTTATTAAGCACAAAGCTACACAAAAGGCTATCTGTGCTCTCCCTACTATGGGTAACGAAACCCGGTTTCTAGTAGTATATGTCCGCAGACATGCCACTGTGTCACTGGGAGGCCTAAGCTACGCATTAATCACTGGTGTTTTGCTCATCGTTTTCTTTTATCTGGGTCTGATCCGCCAATGTGTGGCCTTTGTGACATTCAGGTCACAACTTCCTACGTTTTACTTTCGGATATGTTTTTTCTCGGGGTTTACTCTCTGACATTGGACAGTGCCCTTGACAATGGTGACACTGTCCAGCTTGACTGTGTTTTTATATTCTTGAGGGGCATAGCCATTTTTCATTATTATTATGTTTTTGCCTGATTTTTTGGGCATTGTTTGGCTTTGAACTGGATTTCTTTTTACTTTTATAGTATTTTACTTCTCGCATCTTTATCGGTTGTTTGGCGCAGATAGCCTAGTTGCTTTGTGGCAATAAACGCCAAACAACCAATAAACCTAAAATAAGTGTTGTATTATATATATATATATATATATATACAGCAAAAGCTTTTTTATCCAACATCTTCGTATGCGGGATAGTTCATGTAACCAGAACTTTCAATATCTCCAAATACAAATGCTCATTGTAGCTTAATGGCGCTGCCGGCAAGCTTCAGTTGTCAGCCGCTTGTACTATTATTCACATATAAAACACTGTACTTATAATTTCTTTTATACAGTTTAAAGTTTTTTACAACATTTATTATAGTTTTAGATTGTTATTTTTACAGAAGATGTAGAAATACTGGACTTTAGAACATTAAGAAGGTGTCAATATTTTTCCTGTAAAATATCGTAAGGGAAGGTTTTTCGTAACCGGATTTTTGGCGTATCCAGGATTGCCCAGCTCCGGCAGGTGCCGGATAACAGAGCTTTTAATCTATGTATATTAGTTTTTTCAGATGATCAGTGTTTGAAGGTTATGATGAAGTGAAATCTAAGAACGTCGTATGATAACTACAGAACGGTCAGATATGAATAATAGAAATATAAGTATTTTATTCCACTAATTATTCCATTATGAAGCGCGTGTATCCAAAAAGGTTTACCCAAAGAAAGGTATTCCTACTCTAGCTAAGTAGAAATATAGTTAACCTTTTGAATTTTGTTTTTTGTTAAGCGTAAAGTTAAACTATGTGCTATCTGCACTGCGCCCACCACAGGTATCGAAATAAAATTATGATTAACACTAATTATACATCATTTTGTCAACTATATTCATTTCAATGTATCAAGCGGGACAACATAAAAAACATACTTGTTCAATTGAATGTCTAATGTAACACTTTCACGCTAGGGTGGATACAGGACAAAATAAAATGTGTAGAAAATAAATTAATTGTAATTTTTCCCATACATTAAAAGAATCAAATACTTCAGGGTTGATATTTTTATAAGTGTTTTTTAATAATAATACTAGGAGAAAAGTCATAGCAGTTTTGAACGAAATAGCGTTAATTTGTCCTTGTAACTCGACTACAAGCGTAAGTTTTATCGATTTTTAGCCAGCCACTGTTTCTCAACATCGGTTGTCATGGTGGAATGTAATTGTCTATATCTCAGCTTCAAGATGACATAGGCGACTAATCTAAAAACAGGTTATGAAAGTAATTTTTTTCTGATAGTTTGAACTGTAAAATCAATAATGCTTCCAGTCCAGCAGTAATTTGTGTAAGAGATCGAAACAAAGTGATAAAACTTAGCTTGGTGATAGGTTGCTAGAAGAAAAAAAGGCGCCTGTGATCAAGTTCCGCTTTATTTACAGTCCTTTTGTTGTTGTTCTTAAAGCTTTCAAGAAAAGCTTATTTATTTCTTTTAAATTATAATGTTAAACTATGGCAGGAAAAAAAATTATGGGGATGAGGAATGAGGTAGACTTATTTAAATAATTTTACAATCATCAACATCAAGTTTCGTTTCACCGACAAGGCCGTTGTGTTAGACATTTTTTGCTTTAGGTCATATCGGCCTAGGTAACTGCTTGAATGGCAAAGAAATCACCATAAAGAAACGTAAAAACAAGCATATAAATTAATATAAAACGGGTTTAAAACTAATGTTATATATTGAATGGAATCTTCTGATTTACAGTTTAAAAAGCCGGCCTGCTTATAACTTTGGTATAGTGAAAATTATTTTGATTGTATGTCCGTTATTTTAAACTGCGTGCCATGTTTCTCGAATCAAAACAAAGATAAAATTTACGGTTTTTATGAGATATAATCTTTGTATAAAAGTTTTAACAGAACGTAAATAACGAAGGAAGACATATAAATCACTGATTAAAATGTACAACAAAGGTAAGAATCTTTAATTGTTTCTTTAACTAAAAGCTCCCTATGGCTCAGAGGTAAGTTCGAGGGCTTGTAACGCTAAAAATTGAGTTTCGATACTCGCGGCGGGCACAGCACAGACAGCTCATTGTATAGTTTTTGCTTAATAACAAACAAACAAAGCTTGAAAAATCGTATCTCAGAGAAATCTTTTCAAATATTTAAGTTGCGAATATGTACAAATATCACATATAGAATTAAAATATTTTATTGCAGAAGCTACATAATCTGTTGAAAATAATTCTGAAGTTTAAAACTATATCATTCAGTATTTTGTTCTCGCAATGCAATTTAATTAACAAACTGTGCAACAAGTGAGTCGAGTTGACGCATCCGGGTCGCAAAGAGATGAAGCCTTAGGTACAACATGTTTCAACCAATTACTTCTACGCGTGTTATTTCAAATAATTTGAAACTGTTACTACTTTTAATGGAGAAATTACGATAGCTATGTTTCATAAGCTTATCAGAAAAGTAATCTAGAAATCTTTTCTATCCAAGCCGTAAAAATCTTGTTTATATATCATGAGTTAAAAACCATGCAGGGCCGAACCGATCGTTGATGGCAACCTGTGCAAGATATAAATTTTGCGCCCTTCATGAAAAAACAAAAAAAACACGAAGAAACTAATCTATCCTTGCCTACTGATCGGCACTCAGAGCGGGCACACCGCTCCTATTACCCTTGGTACAACCCTAAATCTATGGGTAGATATAGCCAGTTAATGATTAAGAAGAAAATGGAAAATTAGATAAGTACTGGCAGTGACTGAAAACTTGAAACTGAAGAAGTCTTGGTACTTAACGCAGTTCTGCATTTTTTGACAAGGTGACAGCACAGTCGGAGAATATATATATATATATATATATATATATATTTATAGGTACAATTGTGTATGTGTACATATAAATATTATATTACTTGTTTGTTTATTTATAAAGATTACAACAGTTATATTAATTACAATAGTTAAAGGGAGGTGTCCGAAATCTAAAACGTTCGACATCTAAAACTATCATTCACCGTCTACAGCCAGTCATGAGAAAGTAATGACAGGAGCACTGTGGTTGATACATGAAAATTTATCTCCTGGATTTGTATTCCAGCCCCCATAACGATCACATACCCACAAGAACAATGGAATAAGACCTAACATGTCGAGGTTAAGAATTATTGCTATTAAAATAATGAGTTCATAAGCGAGGGAACTAAAGGACACGGGGGGGGGGGGGGCACATGCCCCACCAATTTTGGTGTATAACTGCATACCAGCATTCAAATAACGTTGAAGATAGTCCATTTCTTTAATTACATAAACACTCACACGGATGAAAATTTTCCATGCAACGAACGATAGATCATTAGAGGGCCAGGTTCAGGTGGTTAAACACAGAATGATTTGGTTTGAGTTTCGCACAAAGCTACACGAGAAATATCTTCGCTAGCCGTCCCTATTTTAGCAGTGAAAAACTAGAGGGAAGGCAGCTACTCATCACCACCCACCGCCAACTCTTAGGCTACTCTTTTACCCACGAATAGTAGGATTGACCGTTACTTATAACTCTGCCACAACTAAAAGGACGAACATGTTTTGTGGAACAGGGATTCGAACCCGCGATCTGCAGATTGCGAGTCGAACGCGCTAACCACCTGGCCATGCTAGGCTCTGGATCCATAATGTCTGCAGCTAATCACTGGATGTAGTCACCCAGTAATAAAATCCAAGAATTAATAAACAATACAACCGCATGTAAACCTAAATGTTTCAAAATATAATAAAACTAGCAAAAATTGTTTGTTTGTTTGAAGTTATGCACAAAGCTACACAATGGGCTATCTGTGCTCTGCCCACCACGGGTATCGAAACCCGGATTCTAGCGTTGTAAGTCCGCAGACATACCGCTGTGCCACTGGGGGGCAAACTAGCAAAGAAATAAAATAAAAGATGGGAAAAGTAAATGAAATTAAAACAAAGTAAAACAGAATGAAAATAATTATGATTATAATCCCGAAACATAATCAAAAGCGTTCCGAACTCCTCCTCTCTTATATATATATATATATAGCACTAAATACAAATAGTTTCTTCACCACGCATATGTATATATATATATGATTAAAGTAACGTGAGAACAGGGCTATTTTGTTTTTTCGCAGAGAAGTACCACTAGTTGGAACAAATATAAAATAGACACCGACTACCCTACATAATTAGCAGAACTTTACTGAACTGGTTTCAACAACTATGGAAAGCAAAGATGACGATATTTTAAAATTCTTCCGTTTCCAGGCCGGAATATGAGTTGGTTAAGCTTTGTATATAAGAGCGTTTGGTGGGAATGTTTAATGTCACAGTTGTGTGTGTATCCCCGCGTATGGTGAGGATATTTAATGTCACAGTTGTGTGTGTATCCCCACGTGTGGTGAGGATGTTTAATGTCACAGTTGTGTGTGTATCCCCACGTGTGGTGAGGATGTTTAATGTCACAGTTGTGTGTGTATCCCCGCGTATGGTGAGGATATTTAATGTCACAGTTGTGTGTGTATCCCCGCGTATGGTGAGGATATTTAATGTCACAGTTGTGTGTGTATCCCCACGTGTGGTGAGGATGTTTAATGTCACAGTTGTGTGTGTATCCCCACGTGTGGTGAGGATGTTTAATGTCACAGTTGTGTGTGTATCCCCGCGTGTTGAACAATGGGTGGTAACCATAAGCTGCTATGTCCAAATCTTTGTCTCTGTTGAGCGAACTATTTAGTGTGGTTATGTAAAATACTTCCTTGAACTTTCTGGTTTTTAAACACTTGTCTACGTCAATAAACTTGTAACTGTCCCAGTTCATTGTAAGTCCTGACTGTTCTGTTCCAACAGCGTGTTCGACAATGGTGGAGTTTGAGATTTTATTAGTCTATTATTTCTTTGTGTTCTGTACCAAAATGTCATTTTGTTTCCGCAGCGTAAAGCTCTTTGTGGGAAAAGGGGATTTCTTAGATGACGTTTTTGTATTTGTCGTCTGTTGTTTTATTTTTACTACCATATACATATATATATATATATATCTCATTGTCCTGCAGGATTTTCAGTAGAAATTTCTGGCTATACGTTTGATAGTTTTCACTTATATTAGGTATGTAAGAAATATAAATGACTGTAGCTGGTGCGCTTTTATCTTTAGTATTAGTGTTGTTGTTTTTTGTGCTTGTGTGTGTGTTTCTTCATGCTGTGTTTTATAAAGTTGTAAATGTAGTCATTCTCTCTGAAGTACTTTATAGTCTATAGATGGTAAGTGTAGCTATTCTGTTCGAAGTACTGTATAATCTATAGAAGGTAAGTGTAGCCATTCTGTTTGAAGTACTGTATAATCTATAGAT
>NW_013667239.1:245482-263389 GCF_000517525.1 Limulus polyphemus | reverse complement strand
AATTTGCAGTGGCATCACCCTACTTACGTAACGCCAAACAATGTCAAAATGTAGTCCTAATGCACTCTGTTCCACTGTGACTTATATCGACTGTCGTTGTCACGTGACTTGCTGATTTGCGTATTCAAAACTGTTTTCTTACGTACTCAACCCTGTAACGGGGTGTGACTGTCACTCCTATAGCACAGCCATGGTTCCAAAGTGCGGAGCGCGTTCCTCCGGCAATAGGATGCGAACCATGAATCATAGGATTCACAGTGAGGGCACATTAACTACTGGCCCACGTCCGACCAAACTTAATATGCAGTTCGCTACATATGATAGATTTTAAAAGAACTTCACAGATTTAATTTATCGGATTCATGAGGACATTCACAGTGATTTGAAAATAGGAGAAACTTAAAAAGTATAAATCGTATATTTGTAAGAATATTTTAGTAAATTATATATTTTTAACTTACCTTATAACTACAATTAAAAAAAAACGACTGAACCTACATTACTGTACATATATGTATATGTAACGTTGTTCTTTCGTTGGTGGATTATTTTAAGTTATCTGGTGAAAATAATTCAGCGATCAGTCCACCTAACAATAAAAAATTTGAATGTTTCCTTCTTTAATGTTGCCCCCAGTGGCAAAGCGGTATGTCTGCGGACTTTCAACACTAGAAACCGGGTTTCGATACTCGTGGTGGGCAGGGCACAGATAGCCCTTTGTGTAGCTTTGTGCTTAACTACAAACAACAACATCTTTAATGTTTCTACAAGTTTAAACACTCTGGTAACTTATACGTTTACAAATAGCGCTACCTACTCTATAATAACGTAAATAATAAACCAACTTACACTTCACAACGGAACAATCAAACACTCAATATGCACGATAACTAAGACAGATTCAAATACTTCAATGGAACATGCTCTGGCTGAAACGGAAATGCACTCTTACCAATTCACATCTTTTTAACGATCTTATCAATGCTTCGTTGAACACCGTACTTATATTATAATCTACTCTCGAACTTATTAGAAACTCTGACGTCAAATCTTTTAGAACTTACTAGGTGTTCTAGGCCTATATTAATAAACCTTTTGATCTTAACGTCATCATTATGACCCGCAGCTTCCTCTTACTAACAAAACAATTACAACATTAAACATATAGCTTACAACAATATATTCTGATTTATAATATATGATTTAGAATAATTTATACGAAGCTTTTAGGATGAAAAACAATGTACCTCTCAGATTTTTCAATTATACTGCCTTTACTAACTCTAGTACACCAGATAACCCTCAGAAATAGAATTTATACCTTGAATGTTAAGTTAAATACATACAGTCAATAAACTGGGTAGTATTTCATACAAACTGGAGATAATCAGTATATGTGTACTAGTGAATTTCTCTGCTGTTATTCATTGGAAACTCTGAATATACGTATTGTTTGTCATTTCTTTTTGGTTAGCCTTTTGACTAACTCCAGTATTAATAATATTGTTGTAACGCTGTTCTTTTGTTTGTAGGTTATCTTGTAAGTTATCTGAAGAAAAATAATTCAACGTCTAGCCCACGTAACAATAATTAATCAGCTTTTATTTCCTCCTTTACGTTTCTTTACAGGCTTGGACACTTTGCTATAGGCCTACGTTTACAGTCACGCTATCTGCACAAAACTTACGGAAAAATTAATGTACTTGTACAAAGTAACTTAATATGCACGATAACTAAAAAAGATCGTAATATTCAAACACACTAACTAATTCACTCTACCGGTTAGAAAACAGATTTCTGTCGTCTTGATGCTTCACTGTAAGTTTACCTAGACAATTGACTTGGCCACCAGAATTTATAATCTAATCCTTGTTCTCGGTATTTCGCAAAACTTCTCGTTCATTAACATTCCCGAAAATTCCAGACTAACGTTTAAATTACAACATTGAAAATATAGCTTATAACAATATATTAAGTTACCTAATACATTTAAAAATAAATACCCTTTAATGATCATCATCTTCTTCATCAGGATTCGGTCCATGTTTTGGACGAGGGAGGGTCAGGTTCGGAGTAGACCTTTTCCTCTCTTTCTGGAATTATTATTTTGTTTGCACTGTTACTGAATCCTAGGTAAATAACCTTGTTACTTTGTTGTTGCATTACTCACAGTATGGTACATTTTGTTGATTGTCAGCAGTTTTATTATACATACCCTTTTCGTGCTATGTCCAGTTCGTGGGGTAATATTAACTTGTATATTTTCACTAGCTTCACTTATGTATGATTGCATTATTAGTTCGTGTTCAACTGAAACAAATTTGTCTTCTTCTTCATCGAGATTCGGTCCATGTTTTGGACCAGGGGGGGTCAGGTTCAGCGTAAACCTCTTCATCCACCCTTTAATGATTATATAATAAATTTTGTTTTGAATTTCGCGCTAGCCGTTCCTAATTTAGCAATGACAGACTAAAGAAAAGGCAACTAGTCAACAGCACCCATCGCCAACTCTTGGGCTAATCTTTTACCAACGGAATGACCTCACGTTATAACGCCCCCACGGCTGAAAGAGCGAACAAGTTCGGTGAAGGGGATTCGAACCCGCAACCCACAGATTGCGAGTCGAGCGCCCCAACCAGTAGGCCACAGCAGGTCCTATATAACATATAAATAAATAAAACAGATGATTTAATCCCAGTAAATGAAAACAAAGTTTGATAAACAATGAGATTTATTTCGTGATCCACAACACAAACAACGACGATGTATAAAACTATAAATTTTTAAATACTTTTTTTGGCTGGTATCATATGGCTTATAATATGTCATTTGGTGGATATTCTCTGAGCGTGGCTAGCATATTTTCTAATAAACAGCATATCTTGCTTCAGTATGTTAGGTAATTGCAAATATTTGTAATCGAAAATAAAACTCGTGTTATTTGATACTCTAATCTACGATAGGAGGTTCTATACTCGCCAAGTGATATGAGTAAACATTTAAAACAACTAATAATAAAACTGAACGATACTATGTGATAACATAACACGTACGAGGTAATCAAAAAAATGTTAACCAACATCAGTCAACCTTGTCTTATTTTAACCACTCGCACCATTATACAATAGTATGTTGCCTGTCAGTCAGTAGACACTAAAATGACGACGCATAAAGGACGCTTGACGTTGCAATTTGTACTTTCGTGAGTCAGTAAAACGTGCGCATGCCATGAATCACGAGAAGAATTATGCACTCTGTAGGCTACAACACAGCATGACGTGAACTTCAAAAGCAATAAATTAAAATATTTGTTATTCTTAATTTTGGTTTTATTTCGGGGACCCTAGGCAAGTACATCTACTTTCATTTGTACACGATTTGCGAAAAAAAAACTGCAGTGCTGAAAAGTTATTGTTTTTAGGAATCGATATTAAGTATACTTTCCTTGCATTCCTACTTATAAAGATTATAACGCACTGTATCGTCAATTAGGTAGCCTCGCGTGTCAACGATATTTTCGGCCATAATAGTTAATCTGTATTGTTTGTTTGTTTTGAATTTTGCGCAAAGCTACACGAGGGCTATCTGTGCAAGCCGTCCCTAATTTAGCAGTGTAAGACTAGAGGGAAGGCAGCTAGTCATCACCACCCACCGTTCAACTCTTGGGCTACTCTTTTACCAACGAATAGTGGAATTGACCGTCACATTATAACGCCCCCACGGCTGAAAGGGCGAGCATGCTTGGTGGGACAGGGATTCCAACCCACGACCCTCAGATTGCGAGTCGAGCGCCGTAACCACCTGACCATGCCGGGCCATTTAATTTGTATAGCTCTGAATTTCGTTTTCTGTTAAGCATTTGTTAGGCTGATTAAAGAAAGAAAAAATCTCTCTCTCGGATTCTGCTTTAAAACCACATTATTTCAATTAGTTACGTTACATATTCTTTGTGCATGATAATTACAGTCCATAGAAATGTAAAAACTTTGGTTTTGTTTTCTTTCTTTATTTAAATGTATCGTTAGGGAATGATTTGTTAAAATGAAAGTGTGTTAGCTTTTCATGACATTAACTGCCCTGGCGGAGCAAAAATTATGTTATCACAGTTGGCTTTAACTGCCTCTTCGTAAAAAGTTTCTACGAAATATTCTTCTTTATCTTATTTTTATTTCTGAATACGAGTGCTACGATGTCAGCTTTAAAACTGTGCCCTAGACAGAATTTCGGTCATTTTTAGCTTCGTTGACCGGAATACGCTGATAAACAACTACATTTTTTTATGTGTTTATCTTCAAGTATACGATCTCATCGTATAAACTAAATTGCTTTATTTGTAATTAGATATTTATCACGTTTTCAAGGCATGACTTTCAATGTTTTTTGGTGTTGTTTTGAACATGAGTTCTCGTTCTCACACGTTGATATAAAGAAATTTATTCTAACTATGTGTTGTTGTTTGGCGCAAAACTATTTAACTAGCTATATGTACTCTGTCCGCCGCAGGAATCGAACTTGGATTTTTAGCGTTATGAGCCCTATGCTACAGACAATAATATGTTTTACACAATTCGTTTCTGTTACTTGATAGACCTTGACTAGTACAATAGTCAATCAAAGTAATTAAAATGCAATAGTATATTTATTAAAAACATTATCTTGAGAAAAAAAACAATATATATTTAATGAAAGAAATTATGAAAATGTATTTGAAAAATAATAAAATCGATTATAAGAAATACTATACATTTTAATTATTTCTCAGCACTTCAAACAATTACATTTTAATCTTTCTGTAAATAACGGAACACTAAAATTGAAAATATCCGTTACAAATAAGAAAAAGAAAACACCTCTTTAAATAAATTAGAAGATACAACATTATTGGGAGTAGAAAAGTAAAAAATTAAAAGTTAACTTTACCTCTATTATCAAATATGGCAGTTTTTTTGCTACCATTAAAACAAAACAGTATCCAGATCCAGAAAATGTATAACAAATTTAATGTTATTAGTATGCTGTAGAACTAATTTAGAGGAATGACGTAAAGGAAGAGTTTGAATAAAAATGGTCCATTTACCATTGGTTATATTAGATTCGTCAGTGGTCTGTAGAGCTGAGATTTCGCAGTAGATGTCGATATGTTTATAGGCTTTGTTTCTCAGATTATATGTATAAGCAGGTATTGCGGAATATGGGACTGGGGAAGCTATAGCAAAAAAAAGTTTGACCCACAGGATAACATTAAGGACAAAAAGAACAGAAAACAAAGCATTAAATTCAAGGCTTACGATATCCAGACGAATAAATATACAATAGCAACTTATTAACTAATGTCTGGAAATAGCTGATGTCGGATCTACTCCCCTTGTGGACACTACAAATGCATTCGGACCGATCCACTGCTACTGTGTAACTGGTGGTTCATAGAAGTAGTCCTTGTATGCAAACTCACGTTTTGTACAGGATATATTATTATGCGTATGCATTCTGTTCGAGTGTATATCACAACACTGACCGATCTGCTTGAGCTTAGTAATCATTCTGTAAACGTGTTAGTACGTTGTGACATTCAACTTATTACATATTTGTCACCTTACCTAGCACTACAATTGTTTTAATGTTATAAACAAAGGACACACCATTTTAATTACGAAAAGACTGTGCAATAGAGAATTCAACTTACGCTGAACATACTGAACAATATGACATTTGTTAAGACTGTGAAGTTAGGTATAAAAACACTTTTAAGCACTGCATTTACATCATAATATACATAAAATATATTCAAATGTCTGAGTCTTCTTTCAAACTCGCCCCGCCATTTATGCCAAATATGCTGATGTTTGCCATTAAGTTAAAGTCCAATATGCGATGGCACCCTATCGTGAACAATGAAAAACATTGGAAATGTTTTAGACTTTTTAGCACACGTATTGATATCAATGTAAACCACAAATAACGACTTACACCTTTGTTTGACTTTTATTTTTTTATGTGCTGAAAGAAATGACACGCACTATCTGTTAGTTTTATAAACCCTAATCATTGAAGTTTTTCTAACCGCATAATAAGGCTTTTCATCCAATAGAGTTATGAGTATAGTAGCACATAAAAAGCATTTGAAAAAATACTGCTCATATTTTTTTTCTTCCATTCCTGAGATTGCACGTGACTGTAAGGGTAACGAAGCATAACGACTGAGTATGTTTGTTCAAATTCTTTACACTGCTATTGTTGGCAAGCTAAATTTATCTTATAAGTTATAAAACTATATCATTATTTCTTATGGGCCTATCGTAAACAAATACTAGAATTGAACACTCACACCTTTAAATATGATTGTTTGGATTGTACAAGTCCAAATATTTTCTTCAAGACAATGAACTGGATGAGAGTTGATAATAATTTTACTGTTATATTTAATTTTAAGTCATTTTTAACTGCCTCCGAATGACTCACTGGTAGCTTTAGGGCTTATAAAACAAAAATTTGGAATTCGATCCCTGCGACAGGCACAGCGCAAATAGCCCAATTTGCACCTTTGCGCCTAAAACAAACGTTTTTAACTGACAAAACAAATATTTACAGTAAAATTGATTTAATGCTTGTCAAAGTTCCGTGAAATTCGCAAGAAAATTGCATTCCAACTTCAATAAAGATGTATAATCTAGTTCATAAAGTATATTCCAACTTCAATAAAGATGTATAATCTGATTCATAAATTATATTCCAACTGCAATAAAGATGTATAATCTAGTTCATAAAGTATATTCCAACTTCAATAAAGATGTATAATCTAGTTCATAAAGTATATTCCAACTTCAATAAAGATTTATAATCTGATTCATAAATTATATTCCAACTTCAATAAAGATGTATAATCTGATTCATAAATTATATTCCAACTTCAATAAAAATGTATAATCTTATTCATAAATTGTTTTCCAAGAGTACAGGTTAAAACATTTAAGCTTTACTGTAAGATATTTACAAGAAAAGCAAAGAGTCTATGTTTCATTGTAAGGAGTTTGTTCAGTAAATATAATTAAATTTTCCAGGTCAGTGATTTCACCGAATCTCGCGTGGTAAACACATGGCCGTCCCTCATACTGAACTGAAAGACTAGAAGGAAGGCAGCTAGACAGCAGCCACCTCCAACTTTTAGCTAACCAATTAATGGAATTTGATCGTAACTTTAATGAGGCCAAAGTGCAGCGCGCATTTTTGCTACAACGGGACACAAACGTTAACCTATACTGTTTTGTTTTCAAATTCTGTGGAATATCAACAACGCATTAACGGACAAGAAAAACAAACGACCAAAAATAAAAAAAAGTTTTAACAGATGACAATTGGAGAATTTATTAATTTCTCTCAATTATTTTCAAACCACGTCATAAATCATTTTTATAATCAATAACAATTTACAGTTCAATTAACTAATACATTTGATTTTCAATGTTCTACTGCTCTTTACCTATCCTACTTATTTCAGCAATGTATGTAATATCATTGCGACATTAGTCCAAAGGATAGCAAAGATAGACAGCTATTATTGTTTATATAGATAATCAGGTTAACGTTTCTATAACACAGTTATAGACTTATCTATTTGCTGAGACTTTTAGATTGATAACTTATAATTTTAATTGTTCCATTAGTCAGCTAATACTGGCTGCGTAGAATCTTTGAAATCGAATGTTTGGCTTATCCAAACCACACAAATCACAAACAAAATTTTAGTACTTGGTTTTTATAATTCTGCACTTTATTTACTACTGTCATTTTTTTCAATGACGTAATTTGTCCTACCAATTTCAATATTGAAGTTTTCCATGGAAACAACGAGAAACGCATATTTTTTTGCGATTTATATAAGCTAAAAGTGAGCACAATATAACAATTGTGAAGAATTGCAACCCTTAAGACATATAACTCATGAACACTTACCAGGTTTTACAGCAAAATGTTCGTTTCTTCGAAATTCAAACAAAATACCAGTATAATATTTTACGATCTTCTTCGAATCAGTTGCTAAGCGCTGACTCTCTTAAGTTCCAGCATGGGACATCTGAAGCCCAAAGGTATAAAGAATTCTTTCTCTCGCTTGGTTCCTGTCTTCAACTGTGTCTAAATTTAGCTTCAGCCTGTATCATCTAGGCGAAACAAAAACATGGTCACGTGACAGGCGCTACAAATGGACACGTTTCATATAAAAATACGTCGAAACTAAACAAACTTAACCGCGATTAAATCGTTTATTGTTGTTGTTTTTCTGGCTGGACCATATGTTTTCGAACTCTTCTTTCTTTGGATTTTTCTATTTCTTGTTCTCTTTATTCCTGGTAGATATTCTTAAGTTGCTGTTACTAGGCTTTTAGCGTAAAGCTACACAATGGGCTAACTTGCACTCTTCCAACCTGGGGATTCGAGCCCTGGATGTTACGTCCGAAAGCTTACTGCTGACCCACCGGGGTAGAGTGCTTAAGTTACACAACAAATTAGGCATGTACATATAATTGTTCTCAGTAACTCACGTAATTAATTTAAAATAAAATGTTCTAAATTTCTTTTGTTCTATAACTTATAAGACAGTATAATTACTCAGGTTTACATCATAATTTTAAAAATCGAGATTTTGGTTTTGTGGTATTTCCTAATATCTATCGGATCATGAATATTATTACATTTTCAAACGTTTAATAAACTTCCTTTTCTTATTTTATTTTTTGTCACTAATTTAGATTTTACTCTAAATCTAAATTTCAAGTACAGCATAAACGTAAAGGTTTAAATTTACCATTTTCATTACAACTTCGCTATTAGTATTTACAAAACAAATAAAAACCATATTATTTTAATATAAGATATTAAGTTTATGACACGTTTTCATATTATTATTTATTCTAATATTTTATTATAATCGTATTAGAAGTAAACTTGAATATACCGGAAGTACTGGTAGGCCTTACTTCTGCGAAACACATCGCGTATTCTCTCTCGTATAAAAACGATATCGGAAAAGGTTGATTCACTACGACCCCGTCAGAAAATTTTCAAGTTGTTTATAATTCGAAAACTTCAAGATTCTTCTCTATTTAGTAATAGCTTTGAAACCCAAATTTTTCACCATACCATTGTGTTCGTTAGAAGAATTATTATTCTCTATGTTTGTCTGTAATTCGTTCTTTGTCGTCGTGAGAAACTACTACGTTTTGAGGCTACGTACACAACTGAAGCCGTTCCCAGTTCCACTTGGGTGAGATGTCACGTGATAAGTGGCCCGTGGTGAAATCTTGATACTAAGCTGTTGAACCTTACCAGAACAATTTTCTTGTACTCTCACCGACCAACTTAATTCATCCATCCGTTCGCTCGTTATTTTCTAAAGATTTGCTTCATGTCAGAATTAACAGACATTACGATACCAACTTACTAATAAGAAACACTTACGCAATGCACACTGTTCCCAACAGCTTATCCCTCAGTCACAGTTCATATCTTGCTGTTAATTATATAATTACAATACTCGTTTGTTGACTGATCCTAGGTATACATACTCCTTATTCGAGATGGACACACCTTAGTAAACGAAGAAAGTGTTCATGATATATTACTTACGTACAGGTTTGAAAATATGCTTTTAACAATGCTTTAAAATAATTCAATCTTCACTTTTGTAACCATTGCCTTTGCATGTCATTTTGTCCAATAGTTTTTAAGTAATCTTTAGACAGACATGATATCTAAACAACTGGGTACGTAACGTGGACAGCAAAAGTATCTTGCAAGTTGTTCTCATGCTTAGACTCCAGATTATCATAAATGCAACTACTATCGAGAATGTATAACTTATCAACAAAAAATCTTTCCAGCCTGAGCCTAATGGCTTAGCGTTAAGCATGAGAACATACGACGTTACAACTCGAGGTTCGATTGTGGAGCTTTGAGCTAAAACAACAACAGAAAAATCCCTTAAATGTGTCAAAATCGAAGTGTTTTAATAAAATAAATGCGAAAAACATTTAGAGAAGTTTACAGGTATAACATATAATCTTTTTTTATGTATTTTTTTCTATTCCAACATTTTTGGGATTTTACATATTTATTTATCAGGGATTCATAATTACTTTCGTTGTCAGCTCAAAATGGTTTTTTTTCTTGGTTGTTGATAATATGTAGTTATTGAATTTAAAATATAAATCACTGATTTAGATAACTTAATTATGCAGCAGAATTTATCATCCCACACTTTATATATGTGTCCCTTAGTAGGATAGCGATAAGTTTACGGACTTACAGCGCTAAAATCCGGTGTCCGATTCCTCGCGGTAAACACAGCAGATACACTAACGTGGCTTTGTTGTAAAACAAAATCAAACAAATAAATACTTTCTTTGGCAACATTGTTTGTTAAAGAGATTCTCTCTTTGTAATATATAGAAGTATCTAACACCGTCACCTACCAAATGTCAGTGCTGGTATTTCTGACTTGTGTGTGTGTGTTTCAGGTTGAAATAAACGCTGATATTTTGTTAAAGGCTTTCTCTAAGCCACAGTGTTGAGATTGTGTTGCCTTGTGGTTACAGTTAGTATCCACACCATAATCTCCGTACCAACTGCTAATATTATTCACAATTTTGCTTCTCTCTGTTACAAACGTACCATAGAGTAATGTTTGAACACTGTCAATAAATCACTGGATAATTACCGCCAATCTTCTTGTGAAAGAAAGGCGATTAGAAACGCTATATATGTATTTTACCATTTGATGAGAGACGTTTGATTTTAATAATAATTACTAACACCATCCCTCTAATTTCGACACCAGGGTTCTATTTGATGGGAGAGGAAAGGGGCATTTTGCTGGATCTGCATTATTTTTTTTTATCCTTGAGATTAAACTTTCAGTTGTCATTCCAATTATATTCTATATCAATTAAAGACTGTATCCGGGAAAAAATACACGGTTGTATACCTATCATTTCATATCTGTTTATACATTTCCACATTTCTTGATCAATCAGTACTAAACTTGATACAGTGGTACAGGATGACATGAGGAAGGTCATGAAGGGATGGGGGTTGGCCCCCCATCTTCTATATAAATAAACGTCAATATGTGTGTGTGTGTGTGTATTTGTTCCTTAAACGTTTACACATTTCTTGAGCAGTCAGCACCAAACTTGACACAGTGGTACAGGATGACATGAGGAAGGTCATGAAGGGATGGGGGTTGGACCCTCCATTTAATTTCATATTAATAGAATTCTTGAAAACAGTGTGTCTTTCTTTTCTGTATTAGTACCTTTATGCATTTTATTGCACTTTAATGTCTATTATGTTAAGGGTAAAAATAGAAGCACTATTTCCTGTCCTTTATTACAAACGAGTTTTTATTTCATCCGTCCAACGGACTGGTAATCCAGCAAATCCCCCAATAAACGATTCTGAATTTATAATAAGTTTCTCCTGGAAATTTTAAACATATGATTCTGTTAACCCCATTTTTCACGTGACCTATATTTTAGTGATTATTACGTTCACTTAAAAAAAAACACCAAAGATTAATAATCTTTTGAGCTAGGTTCGTGTGTGAACTATATCCCATTCCATACTTAATCCAGTGCCTTGTTTTATATCTAGTTCTTAGATAACAAGGCAAACACACACTCAACACTAAAGAATGTATTTTAAAGCATAGCGTGGCTCTTTTTAGATGGCTAAAAAAAGAAAATTAAAGTAGCAACAAACTAAAAAGGCACTTCTGTCATGAAGAATACGATAAAAGTTTCAAGTAGAAGTTTTAAGCACTGTCCTTGGATTCAAATATGCATACTCTAAAGCATGTGTAAAAAACAACAACAAACAACTAAATATCCAACACAAGTTATTGAGTCTGAACATGGTAACTATTCTCAACCAAGTACAAATATCTGCATTTTGTCCCCTCCATAAGGTCACATTTTTAGGTGTAAACATTGGAATAAAGGTCGTTAAATTTAAAAAAAAAAGTAAAACTGAACTTTCGGTCCGCTAAAATAAAGGAATTTGTATAAGCTGTGTCACGGGTTGCCGTACTTTTTTTGTATTTATCTATTTTACTCCTTACACACACACACACATACATATATCTACACATTGTAAATTTGTCAAATCGCATCCTACCTGATAAAACAGTTGAGTCTGTAATGTATTATTGTGCATAATACATTAATGTCACTTTCATCAACTTGAAAAAGAAAAGAAAAAACGTTTTTGAAAATTTTACTTTGCTGACGTTTACATACACTTCTAGTTGTTTGTATAACACTGTTAAGCATAACGAAGTCTCTAAAGTTCACAAAATGTTCTTTTTGTAGAAAGAGTGTGTTTGTCAATTTTTGAATCTTAAAACTTTGGCACTTTCACATAATAATCTTTTAAGTATTTGTTTATCAGAAAATACATATTCATTTCATCCAGACTTTGAAATATTATATGATGAAATGAAAATGGAAGTTTGACAGTTAAAGTAAAAACAAAAAGTTTTTACTACAAATATAAAACTACTATTGTCCAAGAATCAAAGAACAAACACGATAAGAGAGATTTCTCGAATACCCCCTAAAGGAATATTATGACAATCAGAGTAGAGTGAGCTGGTATACGACGCATGACTGACTACACACAGAAAAAAAAAATGTTGGCTTTGTTTTCGGCTAGATCTGACCGTGAAATAAAAAATCCTAATGCAAAACGCGCCTAACAAGGGATGTGATGACTCCTTACAGCAATACGCGCTTCACGGCATCTTTTCATGCTGCAAATGAAGTTATCCAAAGAGTTCGAAGGAAACACGTTCCACTGTTGTACGAGGGCACGTTTGGGCTCTTGAAGGGTTATGGTGGTGATTGATGACTGGAAACTTGTCTCTGTAGAAAATTCCAAATGTGCCCTAAGGTGTTCAGATCCGGTGATCTCGCTGGCCATGCTATACGGGTGAGATCTTCACTTTCAAGGTATTGATCCACCAGCTTTCGTTTTCATCCATTAAAATGAATTCGGGACCAACAGCATCTCTGAAAAGACGAACATACTGTCGGAGAATTCATCTCCGTATTGTAGACCAGTCAAAGATCCTCCTTCAAAGATGTTGATGTCTGTACGGCCATTAATCATGATGCCTGCTCAGACCAGAATACTACTACCTCTGTAATGGTACCGTTCTATGGAGTTTGAGGGATTAGCTGGAGTCTACCTATCCATTCTTCCAGATCAATCTTTGTCGAGGATCAGCGTCCTCGTAGTAACTCCAGAGCCTGGATACCTTGCTTCAGGAAACATATAACCTTCTTGCAACGTCATCCTGTCTTTTGATTCATCCTACTGCTTTCCACCTCAGACTGTTATCCAAATGGTGCCCTTTTTACATTTCCACCTCAGACTGTTATCCAAATGGTGCCTTTTTTACATTTCTTACAATGACTTTCCATAGGAGGATCTGACAAACAACGAAATAAGCAGATCTGGATCGGCGCGCTTTTTTGTAGTGTGCGTAATTAGCATGCTTGCAAATTCCGCACAGGTCATCTGTAAATTTTCATGTGAGATTTAACATTTGTTCATTAAGTCAAGTAATAACTCAGTTCTCATTCATCTATATGATTTTTTTAATAGATAGTGCTAAATAACAGTTTGCTCTTTAACTTTTGAGCATCAGTGAATTATCACATCACCATTTATTAATTTCAATAACCAAGTCACCAAATGTTCATACTGCATACAGATAGAATACTAACAAATAAGCAAACTGAAAATATACACCGAAGGGGAAAATAGTTTAAAAAAAGTGTCTGGATATAAAATTACATTCAAGTATGTGAAATATAATTTATTTAAGGTGGTCTTGCTTGCAACTTTTTGTAATTAATACATTCATGAAAAATATTTACCTTCCTTTTAATTACATAGTTAGTTATTCAATATACTGTTGTTGTTGTTTGAAGTAAAGCACAAAGCTACACAATGGGCTATCTGTGCTCTGCCCACCACGGGTATCGAAACCCGGTTTCTAGCGTTGTAAGTCCGCAGACATACCGCTATGCCACTGGGGGACGTTATTCAACATAAGTGTAGATTTATGTGTTACTATAACTGTTATAGCTTGAAAATACTTTAAACGTTCAAAAGGCGTACTTAACTAAGGTTGTTATTATAGCTTACAGTACACATAGCTGACGTAGGTCACCTATTTAGACGTGACATTCAAAAGATACATTATCTGTATGCAATATTTTAATTTCTCATAAATTCTAAAAAAAAAAACTATTTTTGTTTTTACACTGGTAAATTGCAGAGTTTAGTTTGGGGTCACTTCACTATGTATTTAATTATGAGCGATATGAATGGAAAAATAATAAACTTATAACTCATAAAAAATATCTTTCGCTTTCAGAGTTACTTACAGTAAAATGTATAAGCAGTTGTGAGGAAACGTAAGCCAAATGTAATTACAATACTGTTTATCGTTTCTTTTAGATGAATTTGCCAAATTTAAAAGCGAGGGAAATAATAATACAGGCAGTACTGATTATAAAATTTAATTATATGAAAATGGTAAACACGACTTTGATGAAACGTGTGGAATGTTTACCAAACCACCTTCGTTTTTGTTATGTTTTATTAAGAAGATTAGAAAATACGAGAGAATCAAGTGCAGCGCCACGTACTACTACAGGTTGGTAGAAACCAGCAGAGGGCGCAAGTATACGAAGTTTTATGCCTATTCTCCGCATTTTTTATTGTTATTGTTATTACTCGGTAAAGATAATTTTACTAATATATAATTTTAACTTCTCCTACAATCACACACACACACACACACACACACATATATTCGATAACGAGGAAGCCACTTTGAGACTAATAATGCTTGGAAACGGCTTGAATGGGTAATGAAGAAAACTTAATATAAGTTTAACATAACAGCAAATGTACAACGTTTCGACAAGGTTTTGTCATCATCAGTTAAACTTATATTAAAGTTTTTCTTCATTACCCTTTTAAACTGTCTCCAAGCATTATTACACACACACACACACACACACACACATATATATATATCAATATATCACTATGAGGAATATTTTTTATAAGTTTAGTTTAGTTATTCTTAAATGCCAGTTTTAAGTAAAAACAAAGTTAATAGAATATTAAAAGTAAACTATAGTATAATATGGAAAAATAATTTAAAATATTTCACATATAAATTAAATTGTTTTACGGCTTTTGTGAAAAAGGGCGTGAAAAAAAAAAGACACACTTTTAACCAAGTAACCTGTAATGTCAAGTATTCTATAAGTTTAGTTGATAATACAGAATTTGGGATTTATCAAATATGTTAAGCAGGGCAGTATTAAGAATTACTGGAGCTCTTGGGCACGGTGGATGATCTTTTCCCTTTCTCGTCTTTAAGAATTCTTGTGACTCAAGACATGAAGGATATGATAGCCTTTCCCACTCTCTCTTCATTATACATATAAATGATTACAGCTATTAGGTTAAATATTAATTACTTATCCTCTTTAAGGTGTTAAAGTGCCACCTACTGTCTGCAAGGTATATTACTAGCTCATACCAGTGAATTATTTATGATAAAACCTTTTCTCAAAGATGGTTACAATAAGATTCTTACTGAACAAAACGCTCCTCAGTGGCACAGCGGTATGTCTGCAGACCTACAACGCTAGAATCCGGGTTTCGATACTCGTAGTGGGCAGAGCACAGATGACCCATTGTGTAGCTTTGTGCATAATTACAAACAAACAAACCAATGTATTGGAATACACATTTACAGGGGCTGCTGTAAATTGTGTCCTCCCCTCTTCATTGGGTCTAAGGCACAGTAAGTATCGATCTTAATATTGTGACTTTTATTACTAGAATAATTAAAAGTTTGTGAAATTGTTGGCTGCATTAGTTAATAAATATAAATGAATAAACTGTTAAAATTTAACTTTTTTTCTCATCTTATCAGAATGAAATCCAGTGGATTGACTCATTGTTTTGTTTTTTGAATTTCACACACAGCTACACGAGGAGTGGGATGGGGATTCGAACCCCCCGACCCTCAGATTGAGACACAAGTGCCCTAACCACCTGGCCATGCCGGGCCAGATCAATTTAACAAATGTTTTTTTTTTTTGCTTGTTTTTTTTTTTTGAGGTTATGAAGGTATTTAAGCACCATAAAGTTGCTGTTCTAAATATACATTAATACACATTTTAAACTATCGTGGTTAATTGACTTATACATTAAAACACAGTTGTGTTTTTGTGATAGAACTCGAGGATGAGATATGAGATGATCAATACATCGGTATTTTTCTTAGTCACTAAGAGGAATACACATTACCAAAATTTGGTAGTCTTCTGGCAACATAGTGAGTTAGTGTTTCTTGTGAATCATCTTTATCCAATGGAAAGCTGTAAGAAACTTGGCACGTTTCGTTTTAGGCAACGCATGTAAACCGGTTATCAAGTTTCAGTCATTAACCGCGACTATAAATGGAGAAAAAAATTGGGTTGAATAATCAGATCTGTTGGTGTTTTGTAATAACGTCTAAATAGAAATTTGGCAGCACAAGCGCTGTTAATTCGTGTTTTTCCTGTTGTTTTTCAATTAACACAAGCTATATCGTGACCATTATCAATATAATTCACTACATTTAATCATTTTAGTTTCATCTTTTGAGCATACAAAATGTTTATAGCTTATTACTCGTTTTTGTGGATACATACAGAGTTTTGTTTTTAACGTCTACGAGCATAAAAAGCATAAATATAATATGTGCTTTGTTCTTAGTGAAAAAAAATAGTTTTTAGCTTGCAAGCCCAGTAATTTATTTAACGTTTTCTTCTTATTACAAACATATTCATGACTGTTTTTTATTTAAGAATGGCATATACTAAGTACACATTAAGCTTTAGGAGAAATATAGAATTGCTATTTAATTTTTAAGATATGTTTATTATCTTAACTTTAACATAATTTAAAAGTGATGGACTAGACGGAAGGCAACTAGTCAACCCCATCCACCGCTAACTCTTGAGCTACTCTTTTTACCAACGAAAAGTAGGATTAACCGTAACATTATAACGCTCCCATGTCTGAAAGAACGAGCAGGTTCGGTGACTTGGTTGCGAGTCGAGCGCCCTAATCTAAATATGTACACAGGGAAGTTGCTTACTTCAAAACTTGTTAGAGTATAGAGCACACGTGTAGACTGTGGGGAAATGACGGAAGTTGTTTATTTCAAAACTTGTTAAAGTATAGAGCACCCGTGTAGACTGTGGAGAATTGACGGAAGTTGTTTATTTCCAAACTTGTTAGAGTATAGAGCACCCAGTGTAGTCTGTCGTGAAATGACGGAAATTGTTTATTTCAAAACTTGTTAGAGTATAGATCACCCAGTGTAGTCTGTGGGGAAATAACGGAAGTTGCTTACTTCAAAACTTGTTAGAGTATAGAGCACTCGTGTAGACTGTGGGGAAATGATGGAAGTTGCTTACTTCAAAACTTGGTAGAGTATAGAGCACCCGTGTAGTCTGTTGGGAAATGACGGAAGTTGCTTACTTCAAACTTGTTAGAGTATAGAACACCCGTGTAGGCTGTGTAGAAATGACGGAAGTTGCTTACTTCAAAACTTGTTAGAGTATAGAGCACCCGTGTAGACTGCGGGGAAATGATTTGCTTGGATGATCCAAAGTCTTATAATCGATTGTTACTTTACGTGTGATAAAACAGAATCCAACAAATCTGAAACTGTGGTGGAATGTGCCTCATCTAAAAGATCAATACAGCAAGCGTCCTTCATCCTTAAGGTCAATCGTTCACAAACCAAACTAGTTTAGCCACCTCAACATG
>NW_013667239.1:237152-245472 GCF_000517525.1 Limulus polyphemus | reverse complement strand
AGCATAGATCACCCAGTGTAGTCTGTTGGGAAATGACGGAAGTTGCTTACTTTAAAACTTGTTAGAGCATAGATCACCCAGTGTAGTCTGTTGGGAAATGACGGAAGTTGCTTACTTCAAAACGTGTTAGAGTATAGAGCACCCGTGTAGACTGTGGGGAAATGACGGAAGTTGCTTACTTCAAAACTTGTTAGAGTATAGATCACCCAGTGTAGTCTGTGGGGAAATGACGGAAATTGTTTATTTCAAAACTTGTTAGAGTATAGAGCACCTGTGTAGACTGTGGGGAAATAACGGAAGTTGCTTACTTCAAAACTTGTTAGAGTATAGATCACCCAGTGTAGTCTGTGGGGAAATGACGGAAATTGTTTATTTCAAAACTTGTTAGAGTATAGAGCACCCGTGTAGACTGCGGGGAAATGATTTGCTTGGATGATCCAAAGTCTTATAATCGATTGTTACTTTACGTGTGATAAAACAGAATCCAACAAATCTGAAACTGTGGGGGAATGTGCCTCATCTAAATGATCAATACAGCAAGCGTCCTTCATCCTTAAGGTCAATCGTTCACAAACCAAACTAGTTTAGCCACTTCAACATGCTCATTAGCAGTCTACTGAAAAGCATTTCGATACTTCAAGTTGCCATAAGGTTAGTTCACGTACTCAGACTAGTACATGACATGACGACACTTAACATATATATATGGCACGTGTGAGATACGCTTACTTATTACTTTATTTGAGAGCTGCGTGCGTCATCAACCTAAAATGGTGAAGAGTGTTGAAGCCCTTAATCGTAAAATTGTCGTTTAGTTTGCAACGTTAATAAACATGCAAAAAAATGGAGTTACTCAAGTCAATGATGAGTCACTGAACGTCTGAGGTAAACGAAATAGCTGGTGTATTAGGAGTCATCACTACCAAAGTTTCGTTTCACACGTACTAAAGTAATTGTCTATGAATGCAAGATTTTAGGAAGCAGTATTGTTTATTTGTTCTCAAACATCCATATATACATCATGGTTGCGGGAAGTAGGGGCGTTGAGGGTGCTGAAGCTCACTTGACTTGACGTACGGGGGTGCTGCATATGCGTGGTTCCCATCACCCACAGAAATTTCAGTTTTGTTCAATGGTTTTCAGCACCCCACTATAAAACTTGTTTCATCATCAATGCGCACATACATGAAAGGTATATATTTTCTTGACGCTGTTTGAACTCGTCTGGTGAGCACCAGTGTCCCTATCTATGACACAGCTATTAAACAGATCGTCACTGAAATATATATTTTTGTTATCTCTGGCATTTTTTACTAGTTACGCCGTTGAAAGATATTTTCAAGTTTTCGAGATCATATGTTTGTAAAGCGACCATAAATTTAAAAACACTAATTATTCTATTGAAAACTGCGAGATTTGTGATGTTCCGTTTATTCGTTGGTCGTAAACTCACTTTTACTACTCATCTTATAGTCACTTATAATCCCGGTTTTTGCTATTCTCATGATGATTTAGCAAAGTATTTTTAAAACTGAAATCTGAAGCAAATTCCGAAGGTTTCAATTTAGCAAATTGTTATTACAGCTGAAACCTAGCAAAAGTCCACAGATATTTTTTTAAGCTTATAACGTTTGTTTGTAATTAATCACAAAACTACACAATGGGCTATTTGAGCTCTGCCCATCACGAGTATCGAAACCCGGATTCTAGCGTTGTAAGTCTGCAGACATACCGCTGTGCCACTGTAAATGGTTTAGTATATAAACAATTAATACACGGACTGTTTACTACGTTAAATACTCTTCCTTTAATTGGGAGCTTTCGGCCATAATCTTCATCAGGCAGAGTTACAAGAACTTCTAATTGAATTTAGATTGGATAACAATAGGAAGAACACTTTAGCCCAAGAATATTAGTTTTTTTATTTATCTAAATTTATAAAGTCATAGGTCATTTCAAGCCAAATACATTATATACAAGTATCGAAAGTAACATGGGGGAATGCTCTCTCGGAAAATGTTTATAAGTTAGGCCTATTTTCTGCAGTGGGGAGCCACAATGTCATGGGGGAAGACAAGCGAAATTGATGTAAAAATAAACAGTTTAATGGCCAACTTACAGTCTTTTAATTTTTACTTTAATCTCTTTATCTTATGTATTTGCTTCTTTATCTTCAGCTATCAAATTCAATTCAAAACGTTCATCTGTTTATTAGTTAGTCATTAATTTAGACTAAACACCAAACTGGGTGCTAACTCCACATTGTATTGGAACCCTCTCCGGTCCCACGTTTATGTTATAGGCACTCGTTTCCCTGTCATTTCTTTTTAACTGTCAATCTGTAACTCATTTTCAATATGTTGGAGATCATTAAGTTTTATTATCCAAATACAGAATCCAGTTATATTTACCTACTATAGTTATTATAGTACTAAAATAACATATGTTGATTAATTTACATTGTATACTCTTTAAAAGGAATTTAACAAGAGTCAATTTGAATATTAAAATACGTGCACACAATGTTTTAACTAGCACGTCAGTTTATTAATACTTCATCTCAAGCTGCAATTCGTTCAGCTAGCATAAAGCGTTGTAAAATTAGGTGTGAACTCAAAAGGTATTTATATATACATCTTTTAGCCACAGCATAGCGGCTCATAGAATGGCTTTGAGTTTGTTTGTCTTTTCAAGTACAAAATTTTAGCTAATAGCCTCATCTCTTGATCGATTTGAGATCTAATTACGGCCGCAGCTATTGAGGATTACCTCTTGTTCACTGTAGTCTCGATCTTACTTCTCCAAGATCGTACGCTAAAAATTTGAATACACCTTTAAGAGTAAGCACATCGAAAATATTAGCTTTTACTCGTACATTCAGTTTTAGTGTCATAAGCAAGAAGGAACAGACGCTCACCATGCCTAAATTATCAATTTTCCTTTACGTTTTCTTTTCATTTCTCAAACCAGGATGCTTGATAGAAGTGGAGAAGAAGTAAAGGTACAGGATATATCTGTTTTAATTCTATTATCGAGACTTCCAAGCAAGAGTTAACGAACTGACATCTTAGATACTAACAAAGGACGGTTATGTATACGACTGTAGAATTTTGATCTTGGGTGGGCACAGACGACATCAACATAGCTGGCTTTTCATGAGCTTGCTAACACTGCTATCTACATCTCAATAACGCACTTAGGTTGGAAATAGACTGTACGTATAGGAAGAATTTAATAATATAAATGTGCTTTTCAGCTTATCTTAACTTGTATAGATGCTGCAAGACAGTTCTTCTTTGCTTTTTATAATAAAGTGGAATCTTTTTTTTTGTATCACTTTTAGTTTATTGTGGTTGAGGGCTTACAACGCTTTCAATACCCGTGGTGGACAGCACAAATAGCCCTAACCACCTGGCCACGCCTGGCCAAATACAAAGACACAAACATATTTATTAACAAAAAACATTGTTAATGTTTATCAATACTTATTAATTACTTATCGGTTTTGCCTTACGTTTCGGATGTTAATCTTCTGCAGTTTTCATATAATTAGAACTGTTTATTCAATCTAATTTACTAATGTTAATTTTGTTTATGAAACAACGAGTAAAAAAATGATTGTTTAACCTTCACGTTATTAACGAACAGATAAACAGTAGAAAAGACAGTTTATTTTTTCATTGTTTGATTTTTTTAAAGAAGTATAAATATATAACACCTAGCAATTGGTATCTAGGTGTCTAGATATAGGAAATAATTTATTAGACCAGACCATTTTATCGCTATATAACATTAATTCTTTCCTCCCATATAGATTGTTTGTTTTGAATTTCGCGCAAACCTACACGAGGGCTATATGCGCTAGCCGTCCTTAATTTAGGAGTGTAAGACTAGAGGGAAGGCAGCTAGTCATCACCACCCACCGCCAACTCTTGGGCTACTATTTTACCAACGAATAATGGGATTGACCGTCACTTTATACGCCCCCACGGCTGAAATGGCGAGCATGTTTGGTGTGACGGGGATTCGAACCCGCGACCCTCAGATTGCGAGTCGAGCGCCCTAACCACCTGGCCATGCCGGGCCCCTATATAGATTAAAATAATTATTCAAAAAAATATCCAACGAAAGTTGAAAGTTCGAGTCGCTAAGATATCTAAGATGGACATTGATCATAAAACTAGTTCTTTTTTACACGAGGAATAAAATTTCACAGCGATAAAATTGTCGGGCAAGGCTAACATGTTGAAAGCTTTAAATGATAATAAAAATATATATCACTAGCGCATATCCCGTCAAAAATGACGGGGCAAGTACTACCACCGCCACCCAATAGTATACCATAACCTCACATTTTATAGCTAACTGAAATAAATAACTTTTGCGAAATCAACAAAGAAGCAGAAAAGTACAGTCGATGCAGTCAAACGCCGGTAAATTCCTTTGTGAGCCAATCAAGATTCAGATCATTCATGAGGTGAATTCGTGGCGTATTCACAGAATAATTATTGGTAAAACATCTGTTAGATTAACAACTTCTAATATATACAAAAGCCAGTGCGTTTATCTAACACTGGCTTTTATGTCATGTTGCTTAGCAACAAAAGTATATCATAATATTCTTGTTAGTCTATGTACTGAAAGTATAAAATGAAATGTATAGACAATAAAACTGGAAAAATACTTGATGATTTCTAAATTTAAAATCTCCGTTGATTAAAGAGGTTTGTTTGTTTTTTATTAAAAACGTTGCTGATATAACAGAAGACAGCTTAATTTAGAAAATATTTAACTTTAAAATTGAACAGATATTTTTACTTTCATGATAAATTTTATGCAATTGGCTCTCGTCTTGGTGATCCTACACTACGTCTTTATTATACCAACATTCACTACACTCATAAGGTTTCATTGCACTACTTGCACCCACGTCACTAAAATGGTAATGGACAAACAGTAATCGAAGTATTCTATCTGAGTAAATGCATTTTGGTTTTCATGACTCCTAGAATTTCGAGAAATCAAACGTGACGTGACACACACACTAGCTTTAATATTAGTGAAATTGTAGTGTTTTAGCGTTTTAAGATAGAACCAGCAAACTTCCTCCTAAAAAGGTTAAGGTTTCTAAGATAGAAGGTTGCTTGTGCCTATGGAATTACATTTGACTGTACTTTTGTGCCGATGCCAAAAAGGAGTTGACATCTTGTTTTCTTTGTTACACAAATGATTCGGCTCCTCTTAATCCTTTGCTTGTCACTTAATTAGAAGCTAAAACACAGGTTTAACCAGCGTGGCTTGGAACAGTTGTTGAAAACCTTACTGAAACATGTTAAACTTTGGCAGACACAACCAGCAAGTCTCTACGCAGATAAAATTACTGTACAAACTACAATACATGTTCGTTTATCACAGTGGCAATAAAGTTAAGTTTAACCGTAGTATGTTGGGTGTTTTTTTTATTCAAACAGATTTTTAACGCAGAATATAAAAAGAAAACCAGCTTGGAACTAAAAGACTTAACTGTTTTGGCTATACCTTTTACCCTAATAGTCAGTCAATCTAAATATCTGTCAAATGTATCTAATTTGTATAATAGAACCAGACAGGGTCAACAGTTAGATGAATAACAACATAAGAAACCTAATAAATCGAGGCAGACCTTCACTCACTCAAAGCCCTCGGGTTATCCGGTTTCATCTCAATTTATTAATTCTTCTTTCACTTCTCAATGCTACTTAATAAGGTACTCTGGCCTTCAAGCAGTATTAAACTTTCTCTAATATGATTGTGTTTCTTCTTATTATTTTGTACCTAATCCAATTTGAGTCAAACTTTAAAGTAATTTAATTTTAAGTTTGTTTTAGCACAAAGCTACACAATGGGCTATCTGCGCTCTATCCGCTACGGGAAATCAAACCCCGGAGTTTAGAGCTTTCAGTCCGTAAAATTACCGTTGACCCACATAATAAGTTAATTATGTAATGTGTAATTTAAATAAAAAATAAATGGAATTAAACGGGAATTTAAAAAAAACAATTCAAAATAACAATCGAGAAGTGGATTTCAAAATTAGTCCATGCGTAGTTTTTTCAGATAAAAACACTCTCTGTGTTTAAACCTTAACTTTTAAACTATTGTACTGCGTCTCATAGTATTTGTTTTCTGTTTTGTCTTTCATCGTCTAGCCTAGCTAATGAGTTAGTGCTGGTATCGAACAGAAAGCCTACTGGACAGTAACTTGTGGGAGGCAAGATAGATCTTAAATTCTATTTTTACACACCTATGATTTCGAACCGGATTGAACAAACTGATAGAATGGTAAAAAAATAAAAAATCTGCAGTTGATTTATTTTTTAACAATTTTTAGGCCTATTGGTTTTTTCCAATATTTCGCCTGTTTTCGCAACTTAAACCGTATTTTTGTTATTTGTTGTTCTCTCACTATTTTTGTAATGAACGAAAATGTATTATTATTTTCATAAACATGTTGTTCACCTCTTCAGAAATTACACCAATGTTTTTAAGTTTTCAAATCTGAAGACGTTTATCATAACATTAGACTCACAGGTTTACAATGCACTGGAGTTTATTTTAAAACTTTGTTCTTATTACGTGTCAGTTTGAAAAACAACTCCAAATGAGAAAGAGAGAGAACAAGGGAGCTTGCTCAATAAACATTGGTATGTCTGCGAACTTAAATGCTAGAAAGTTGGTTTCGATACCCGTGGTGGGCAGAGTACAGATAGCCCCATTGTGTAGCTTTGTGCTTAATACAAACAAACATTGAGCGCAGAGATAAAAAAACCGAGGTATTCTTTTTAAACGATCACAATTCCCATTTTATCGTTATATTTTCCTTTTTATCTAACACTTGCGTAATTTTCGACAGGGCCTTTGCTCCCCCTCCCCCCAACTTCCCACTTGCATGGCTGGCTTCTAGGGTAATTGCCTCGTTTGCTCAACTGTTTCATGAATACTATTTAGCAACTAAACACAATTTTTAAATGTAAACCAAACTTAGAGCTAAAGTAGGAACACTATTCAGCACCTAAACACAATTTTTAAATATGAGCCAAACTTATGACTAAAGTAGTAATGTCAGCAACTAAACGCAATTTTTAACAGGCCTTTCACGAGCCAGTGAGGGATATTTTTGTTGAAATAAAAAAAAAACCCTACCCAAGCCGGTTTTTCTTAATTTGAACTGAAATTTTTGAACATTTTTATTGGCATTTCCCGCACTCTTTTAGCGTTGGGGCTGCAAAAGTTGATTTTAAGTGGTAAGATGATTGAAATCCTTCAGCGCATCATGAGCTTAACGGTCAAGCACAAGAAGCGTGGAAGTCTCCAAATGACACGTAGAGGTATTCAGGAACTGTTCAGAACCATTAATGATGCTGAGAATGTGGCTTTATTGATATATACTGCATTTACTCCCAGCGGGTAGACCTTAGTACTAGCCAGTATGGAGGACTTGAGGATGCTGTATTTCACTTAAACTGTTTTTCAATTAACAAACGAAAATTTGTCTCGAAAAGATACATCCAAAACCACTCTTTTTGGAGTTTCCGGATTGAACTTACTTTTAATATTCAACAAATTGTAATACAAATACACCTCCTGAGGGACGTGTTAAATATGAACCAAACTTAGAATTAACGAACATTAAGATGTCCTTGATTTGTTTTATGAAAATTTATTCATCGAACATAAAACACATTTTAAGCGCATGCTTGATTCATAGGCAAATTAAAATGAAAACATATCAGCTATAACAAAAGGTCAAGAAATCAAAGTTCTTATTTAATAAGAAAAAACTCATTTTGATTTACTTTCCATATTTTATCTCGCAAAACAAATATTATTTTATATACATTTTACAGTCATATTTATGATCTTAGCCATGCAAAAATGGAATAGGATCTTAAGCTTAAAGGGTAAAACAATAACATATGGGAAAATTCAGGGAGTTGCCTAAGATTTCTTATAGTTGGTCAAGTCGTATTTTAACCCAACTACAACTGCATATTCTATTACATACGTAAATTACACCAGAAGAAGTAAAAATATATATAAAAACAAATATTTCGTCATAGAATTGTGAAACATTCTTATCCTTATACTAACTATATCAAATAAACTCATAATTATCCGGTAATGTCAGAGAGATACCTGTAACTTATAAACAACTTATAGAAGCATTATGTTTTACAGAAGTATCAATATCACTCTGGCCCAGTATGGCCAGGTGGTTAGGGCGCTCAACTCGCAATCTGAGGGTCGCGGGTTTGAATCCCCGTCCCACCAAACATGCTCT
>NW_013667239.1:234741-236499 GCF_000517525.1 Limulus polyphemus | reverse complement strand
TCTTAAACTGCTAAATTAGGGATGCCTAGCGCAGATAACCCTCGTGTAGCTTTGCGCGAAATTCAAAAAACAAAACAAATAATATCACTCTTCCAGCTAGTTCCTTCTATCCAGTGGATCTAAAAGACCTTATTCGCCAAAAACTTAAAGACACCTCTATACAAGATACTGAATTAGTTGATAGATTGTTTAGGCAGAGTATTCATGATGAAACCTCGAAGAATGGACGACAACATTCGAAACGTCGTCCTCTACAACCAGCAATTGCCAGATATTGAATTACTTAGGAATTACTACTTTTGTATTGCACGAGAAAAAGAAGCATACTGAAGATCAACGAACTGTTATTCTTTGGAGAGTAATTAATATTTTCGCAAACAATATGTAAAATCAAGCTGGCGTAATTCGTAAAGAAACAAAAGTAAACGTTTGGCACCGGAGGTTACCGTATGTTTCGTTGTAAAGAAACTTATTTACTTTACCCCACCTCACATGCCTGGGTCTTGAATCGAAATGATTCCGCGAATCAACAAAACATGTTTCATCATGCCGACAACTAATTATCATCGGTGTTAACCTACCTGTAATATTAGGTGCGGTTTCACGAGTTTTATCACGGGAGCGACGAACGTTAATACGAAAATCAAGAGAGTGTTATATTTACGGAAAGTTAATATAACTTTACAATAGCGCCCACAATCTTACAAATAAAAACACAATTCAGATGTATTTTGTTTGTTATTAAGCACAAAGTTATTCAATGAGCTATCTGTGATGTGCCGACTGCAGGTATCGGAACCTGATTTTTAGCGTTATGTGACTCAAATTTATCGTTGAACCATGAAATGTGTAAAGAAAAAGAGAAATTTCTAGCATTACAAACTATGTTGAAAGTTAATCTGTATTTTTTTTTCAGAAAAAAAGTAGCTTCAAAAGATAAAGTACGTACTTCAGGAGTCAAATTTGGTTTTAGTAATTTTTAGTAATCTCACAGTTAATTAAGTGATAGAAACGACCCAAGTATGACTAAATTAATACATCGATATACGCACATAAACAGGTACGTTACAGATTCCTTCCTCACTTGGTAAGATAAGCCATTAATTAGGAAATAATTTTACAATTTTTTAAGAACGTTCTTGATGTCTTTCATATGTTTGACAAGAACTTTGACAACACGTGTACTGATAGATGTCTATATCTCCAAGTTCTGTGATTCCTCACGTAAAAGAGCCATGAATATCATTATTTGTGAGAACTTGGAGTCCTCTAAAAGATCTGTGAGTCATTTCCGTATTTGGTTGATAAAAATAGCTGTTTATATTAAAACTGAGAGATGGGTCGATAACCTAAAAGATTGAGAGCTAATACAGAAAAATGTGTTTGTATAAGAACGTTATTTTATTTGTTTATTTATTTTTAACACGTAGAGAAGTGTTTATGACGTTTTTCAGCCAGAGAATATATTCTGTTAGATTTAAGTTGGCCTTTTAGCGAAAGATTTTCTCAGGTTATTCACTCTCATAAATGGCCCGGTGGTTTGGGCGCTAGACTCGCAATCTGCGGGTCGCGGGTTCGAAACCCCGTCACATCAAACATGCTTGCCCTTTCAGCCATGGGGGCGTTATAATGTGACGGTCAATCCCACTGTTCATTGGTAAATTAGTAGACCAAGAGTTGGCGAGTGGATGGTGATGACTAGCTGCCTTCCCCCTAGTCTTACACTGCTAAATAGGAACGGCTAGCGCAGATAACCCT
>NW_013667239.1:228066-233942 GCF_000517525.1 Limulus polyphemus | reverse complement strand
AGTATTACAGTAATAGACGTCTATCAGAAGCGTTAGAAACATATTCCGCTTTGCCACTGGGGGCACCCTTCTTATTAGCTTCGTTCGTTGTTGTGGTTATTAAGCACAAAGCTACACAAAGGGCTATCTGTGCTCCGCCCACCGCGGGTATCGACATCCGGTTTCTAGCAGTATAAGTCCGCAGACATACTACTGTGCCATTGGGGTAAGGTTCGTTCGTGTGTATTGTGTTCTTGAGTAATATTATATTATTTTGAATTAATTGTTAATCCCATAGTATTTTCCTTATTATGTATTTTTATGTACTACTTTATTTTTATGATGTGGAAAATCATCCCACTGTAAACCCAAGTTCGTTTATATAATTCTATACATGAAATAAAAACTTGCGACAACTCGTTCTTTAGTAAAACCTTGAAAAAATGTAAATACAGATTATTGATTCTGAATATGAAATGACTGGCTTTTATTGTTGTTATTACTGAGGGCTTGCGCGCGCATATGTACGCATATATATATATATATATATATATATGTATATATACATACACACACACACATAATCCATTTATTTGCAAAATAAACTGATCATGTGTGGTGTCAGTCAATTACTTAAGACTTATAAATGCAAAAATGTAGCAATATCATACTGAGTTAGTCTTAAAGACGCCGAGTAACAACAAGGATATCTCCGACTTTAAAAGGAGTATTACAGTAATAGCCGTCTATCAGAAGCGTTAGAAACATATTATTCTTTGGCCAGTTGTTCAAAAACACTGATATAAGTCTAACAACACAGACAATCGAAAGGAAAAACGTCTACCCGAAGAGAAAAAACAACTGAATGGGCCTGTACAGTTGTCAAACTCTGTTCCTTCAAAAGTAATCAAGAGTCAACTCTCCACAATCTTAGAGTGAAACTGTGACTGGAAGTGTGTGACGTGGTCTTATGAGATGCTCATGTAACTTTCTGTTGTTATTTTGACAGTAGAGTGAAAAGATGACAAATGTCGCATGACGCACTTAATTTACTTTTGTTGATGTAACACTATAAAGTGCTGAAAGTGACGTAATGGTGTGAAGAAAGTTTTTGTTGAAGGATTGGTTAAAATCATTGAATTAGAAAGCCTTTTTTTTTGTTTGTTTGTTGTTAAGCGCAAAGCCACACACAATAGGCTACCTGTTCTGTGTCCAACACGGGTATCTTAACCCGGTTTCTAGGTTAGAATCCTTCAGACTTACCACCAAGCCATTGAGGGGCATTAGAAAGACAAATAATACCCTGCATATTGTAACCGATTATGATCACACTGCAATATTGCGTCTGCACCCTGACGAACTGTTTCAAGAAGAAACTACACTACAATCAGCTGTGCATGTATTGTCTGATATCATTTCCAAGACTAAGACAATAACTGCAGTCATATTATTTCACCAGAACATAGTTTCATGTGAACATAGCTAAACCCGGCTCGCAGTTTCTAAAATACAAAGCTCTACCTCAGGGCCAACCCACATAAACTGAGATCAAAACACGTTTATATGCATGCACGCGCGCGTGTATGTAATTTTGTTTGTTTGTTGAATTTTGCCGAAAGCTACTCGAGGGCTATCCACAGCAGTAAGCTTTAATTTAGAAGTGATAAAGTAGAGGGAAGGCTGCTAGTCAACCCCACCCACCAATAACCATTGGGCTACTCTAATCGAATAATGAGATCGATCGTAACATTATAACGCCCCAATAGCTGAAAGGGCGAGCATACTCGGTGATGGAATTTGAACCCGCGACCTACAGATTGAGAGTTGAAGGCCCTCATCACCAGGCCTTGTCAGGCTCTTTGTTTTAGCATGAAGCTGCATGATAGACTGACTACCTGCGCTCTGTCAACCACGGGAAATCTAAACCTGGATTTTAGCTTTGTACGTCAATAAACTTACCGCCAGTCCATTGAAGTATATATATATAATTAATATTAGTTAAAATATAAAATTTTCTATTTAAAAAACCGCATCAGCAAAATGCTTCCTTTTTATTTATTTGTACCATGGGAAGGAAATCATTAGAAATTTAATATTTTCACCAATTTTGGTATTACAAGAAAAAGGAAACAGGTACTTGTTTCGTTAAGATTCCACTTGCACTTTTGGCATTTGTATGAAAGTAAAACACTTCAACGGGGATGCTAAAACTGTATTAGATTTTACTGTGATAAACACACAAAAACTTGCATTCCAGAGGGATGACTAAACGCTCACATACTTGCTGGTGATTAAACTATGACTCGTTTAAATAACGTAGAACTACGAGATTAAACATCTGTTTTAATTTGCTTGTTTAAACAATAATTCACGTGTCAAGAGCAAGTATGCAATAGTCAAGAAATTCGGGAATGAATTTATAGCGATTAATATAAGTGTATATAAAATTGTTGTAAAGTATATATCCAATTGAAAGCAATCTATGAAATAAAAACAACTAAATATAAGGGGAGAGTCAGCTGAACAAAACTGTGATGTCGAAAAATATATTGTTTGTTTACGTTTAACACACAACAGGCTATTTGTGTTGTGGCCACCGCAGATATAGAAACCCGATTTTATTGTTATATTGTTTTGTTTTTTTAAGTTAAGCACAAAGCTACACAATGGGCTATCTGTACTCAGCTCACTACGGGTATCGAAACACGGTTTCTAGCGTTGTAAGTCCGCAGACATACCGCTGTGCCATTTAGGGGGCTTTATCGTTATAAGCGACCGGCATGACCAGGTGGGTAGGGTGCTCGACTCGCTATCTGAGGGTCGCGGGTTCGAATCCCCGTCCCACCAAACATGTTCGCTCTTTCAGCTGTGGGGACGTTATAATGTGACAGTCAATCCCATTATTCGTTGGTAAAAGAGTAGCCCAAGAGTTGGCGGTGGGTGGTGATGACTATCTGCCTTCCCTCTAGTCTTATACTGCTAAATTAGGGACGGCTAGCGCAGATAGCCCTCGTGTAGCCTTGCGCGTAATTCAAAAACAAACAAACAAACAATCGTTATAAGCGCTTAACGTACTGCTGAGCCACCGGGGGGCCACCGAAAAAAATGTATGCTAAGTATTAGGGACAGTTTTTGTTGTTTTGGTAGATTAAACATAACATATCTGAGTTCTTGGGGACTTTGGGCTTTGAAATATATTGAGAAACGTTATCATTTAAATGAATTATATTTTCTTTTTAACTTTCACTTCTACAGTAACTGCATTTTAATCTTTACTCTATGTTGGCTGACTACTTAGTGGATTTTACTTGCTCATCGCCAAAATTGTTTTACTTGGTGTTAAAAAAGTAAAAAGATATAACACTAGCATTTATCCAAACCATTAATCTTTACTCTATGTTGGCTGACTGCTTAGTGGATTTTACTTGCTAATCGCCAAAATTGTTTTACTTGGTGTAAAAAACATAAAAAGATATAACACTAGCATTTATCCAAACCAGTACCCCCTTATATTCAAAATATCATGAAATATTTCCTTATTTACTCTACTCTCTCTAACAAGCAGAATATTTATGCCAATGGTTATTTCGGGTTGTAGAACTGAGACACAGACTAAAAGAGTATTATATGATATTAGCTGAGATTTATAAAGTTTATTGATTAATTGTAAAAAATATATATAAAATACAGCGAGCTTTTCTGCATTAGCTGTTCACACGTGCGGATAGCGACAGTCCTTCCATCAGCCTCCGATTGGTTCAAAATAATAAGGTCGTGAGTAACGTATATTCAAGCGACAGAGTTTCGTGTGTAAAACTTTAGTGATAGCCCTGGGGGTCTCTCCAAAACTACCATCACTGTAGTATGTAACATCATCCTATATGGAATTTGGTAAAAAAACATGTTAACGTACAAATAACAATTTATGAAGCATCAATCTGTTAACTGGAGTTATAGTTTAAACTTCTGACATTCAAATTGGTGTTGAATAATGAGGCTTACGAGGTTAATAAATGTTTATTTTCCATCAAATGTTTTACTTAATCATTGGTAATTGTATAAGACAGTTAGAAACGCCTGTTGGCGTCGCTTATATTTTATTTATTTCGGCTTCATAATTTTTTCAAAGTTGAGTTACTTGACTTTGTTTCTGCGAGCGCACTTGGTTGCCTACAAAGATTCCAGAAAAATAAACGCTAAACTCCAAGACAATACGGAACTTCGAGCGCACTTGGTTGCCTACAAAGATTCAAGAAAAATAAACGCTAAACTCCAAGACAAAACGGAACTTCGAGTGCACTTGGTTGCCTACAAAGATTCCAGAAAAATAAACGCTAAACTCCAAGACAAAACGGAACTTCGAGCGCACCATACTCAATCCACTATCATTCTAAGTCAATTAGAGGCTAGATGACGATTTGTTTGTTTTGAATTTCGCGCAAAGCTACACGAGGGCTATCTGCACTAGCCGTCCCTAATTTAGCAGTGTAAGACTAGAGGGAAGGCAGCTACTCTTTTTACCAACGAATAGTGAGATTGAAAGAGCGAGCATGTTTGATATGACTGGGATTCGAACCCGCGACCCTCAGATTGCGAGTCGAGCGCCCTAACCACCTGGCCATGCCGGGCCTAGATGACGAACTGTTGCTATCCACTTATATAGTGACTTAACTGACTGTATTAATTAAATCTGAAGACAGATGCAGTCAACTAGCTATGGAAAAGCCTGAATATGGCTGCTGTCAGATGAACCCTAAAACGGCTGCACTCAGCTAAACTTGAAGAAGAGCGTAGTTAACTAAACATGGAGAAACCTGAAGATGACTGTTATCAGCTAAACCTAGAGACTACTACAGTCGATTAAGCATGAAGAAGAGTGCAGTCAGCTAATGATGGAGAAGACTGAATATGGCTGCTGTCAGATAAACCTAAAGACTGCTACAGTCGATTAAGCATGAAGAAGAGTGCAGTCAGCTAATGATGGAGAAGACTGAATATGGCTGCTGTCAGATAAACCTAAAGACTGCTCTAGTCGGTTAAGCTTGAACATTCTTCAATATAACATTCGAAAACTTGAGATGAAAATAAACTACTAACAACAACAAACCTATTGTGTAATTTATATTATGGCCACATGTATTATACAATGCTCAAATTATTCTATATTCATATGCTCAACATATATTGAAGTCCAGAAATTAAAAATACCACACAGAGAACTTCTTTAAAATTTTAGTCTTATGCTGCTACAGTCCTTTTCTTGATTGGTTCGGTGAAGATCATCAAAAACAAAGATGCTTTATAAGACTTGTTGGTCAAAAAATATCATATGTCAACGAATTTTCATCTTGTATTTGAAGTTTAAATAATCTTGTATAATCACGGGAAGCTTTCAATGTGTGCTTAACCTTCCAGGTGAGAACCATGTTTATAAAGGATAAACGCTTTGAATTCGAAGCGAGTTTTACGAGAATTGCGCTACTAAACTATTTCGCGCAAAATCTGCACAAAAATGGCCTACTGTGTGAATTAGATCGCAATTGCATACATGATGAAGATGGCCCTATCTTCCTCTCTCCTCTTAATATTTATAATAGAAATACGAATTTAATAAGGCCACTTAACGCTAGACTAAGACACCAACATTAGTTTTATGTTTATAGGATAGCATTGTGAGGGTAAACACGTAAATACTCTCGATGAGCAATAAAAACAATGTCATGTGATAATTACATGTGGAACTGTGTGGAGATAATGTACTTATCATAGAATATCAATGTAAATACCTACATGGACATTGCCCTGAAAGGGGTCAGAAGAGTAAGTGCGGAATACTCTGACCCTCATGTAGTATTTAAATTTATATCCACCCGACAACAAATATCTACCGGGGGGGG
>NW_013667239.1:194182-227930 GCF_000517525.1 Limulus polyphemus | reverse complement strand
TAATTTAAAGTTAATACTACCACCGACACAACAACTATACCGGTACGGGGGGGGGGGGACCCGGACCCTCCAAGGTCTATAAGACCCTAAATACCCGTAATGAGATGAGAGAGGTACTGTCTTGAGCCGCGTGTAAATATCGTGGAATCATTCATGCATTGCTTACTATAGAGAGACATTATATTTATGTTGAATATTGGGCACTCAAGATGTACTAGCTACGAATCTCTCACAGCTCGTACCAGATAGTATCCTATGGTGTTGAGACGTATTAGTTTAATTTAGCTGACATATTTATACTCAAGTTGTACGGTCACAAATCCTTCTGGACTGATTACGGAGTGTGCTTCCTCATAAGCACATTTATAGCAAATGTAGTATTTTCATGAGAGAAAACGTATAAATAGCTTTGCAAGTAGAGGAATCACGAGCAAAATTATATTTTCATGCTTTAAATTATTGTTGTAATACTTTCTATTGTTGGAAAAGTTCCTTTGTATTATTTGTTAAAAAGAAGAATGCAAATTATAGTTCACTTACTTACTATGATAGCGTTTTATTTCATCTTGTACAAGTTCTAAAAGTTAGTTTAACACATGTTCGCTGATAGGCTTAACGTATAATAATTGCTAATACAACAATTGCTTTTGCTTGATAATTCTCTTTTGTACATACAACACCTTAACGCACCTAATATACTTTGCTGCAAACACAAACTGAAGATTTACAAAACTGAAATATAAGCTAACTGGCTGCCTAAATCATGCACTAATTACTCAGTAACTACCAGAAATCACTTTGAATAATTCACAGAGTTCACTAACTAAGCTCACTGACTAAATCAGTAATCGTCTACTCTAGTATATCTCACGTTTTATACTAACCAACTTGTTTTCTAAGCATTCAAGGAGGTCCTGGTCAGTAAGCCATGACCATCGGTTCTTTTGACTTCAGCAGAGTGCCCTTCTCAACGTTTTACTAATTTAGGAGATAGCCCCTCTTGTGACATAGATTGTAAAGTCATACCATGACACCATGATGAAATCCTGTATTATCATAATTCATATCATAGTGACTTTTTATCTTAATCCTAACTGATTTAAGTTTTTCTTGTTATGTATGGCATAATTGTGTTCCTTAATCTAACTGCGTAATAACCTGCTAAGTGATGGTTCTCAGGATTTAAGTACAACAAATCCAATAGCGCTTTCAGTTCCCTTTGAAAAATCAGTATGCTGGTATATTACCTGAAGTTTCATGTATTGCTGATCAATAATTACAGAGTTGGGGTATAAAACCTTGATACTATGTTTTTAATGGTCATCCACATAAATGACTAAAAAAATTAAAAGGGTAGTTGTGTCTTTCCACCATTCCATCAGAGGACGGATGAAGGGCTATAGTCCTAGTCTTTTTGTGTTCCAGTGATTTGATAAATCCCTACAAATAAGCATGATTCAAAGTTTTGCCCCTACCCTGAGTGAAATTCCATAGGCATCTGGAATCTTGAAATAAATTCCGTGACAAGCTTCCTTGCTAGGAACAGCATCTGCTTCTGTCCATTTGGTGAAAAAGTTTATCAACAGCAAAATGTATTTATTTTCATTGATCCCCTGTGGTAGAGGACAAAGCATATTAAAAGCAAATCCCCCAAGTGGTGCTCCAACCCAATATTTGTGTAGTAGGCTATGTTATTTCTTTCATGGGTCTTTTCACTCACAGCACAGTTAACACATTTCAGTCAATCCTCTATATATTTCTGACATACAGCCTAGTAGAAATGTCCTCTTATCCCCTCATGTGCTCCCTTAATACCAGAATGTACAGCTGTTGGATGGTCGTAGAGATGATAGATGGATTCTGATTGTAATAACTGTAGAAGTATGAAATGATGTAAAAGTTTCTGGTATCTTCACATTTGTGAGATAAAAAGCTTTCTCATAGGCATAACAAAACCCATTGTGTTCATTGCATCTATGTTTTGGGATTGTATTGAGCCACTGTTGGCCATGAGGGTCATTCTTAATTCACTAATTAATCATCTTAACACACATCTTTTGTCAAGCATCTTTCAGTTAAATATTTCACCACATTAATTTTTCATCATCATCTGTGGATGTTCCATCTTGTATTCTGCTATCTTGCACTTTAGGTTGGCTGTCTTTATTATCGTGGGTTTTATCTTTTCAGAGTGTTCACATTTTTTTCAACATTACAGGGTATTCATGATGATGCGTCAGAATTTGTATGGTTCTATTCAGGGCAATGCATGATTTTGAAGTAGTATTTCTGACGAATCTGGAGCCATCAACCACTTCAATGCTGCATGATCTGTCTAGAGTATATACTTTCCCATGTTGTACTTGTGATAACTGTTCTCATTGTAAAATCACCGTCATCTATATCCATTGTGAGTGACTTTTCTTGAATTGGGTTGACTAATACAATAGTAGTGGCGAATTATTTTTCCAGTTTCTTTAATACCTATTTATAATTAACAGTCCAGCAAAACGTTTTTCAGTTGTTAATCAGTTTGGGCGAGCCATGTCTGAGAATGATTTTTGAAAATGATAAGAGTATCAGCACTGTCTGCAAAATCCTTTTACCTCAAGTTTTGTGATGTTGGCTAATTCTGAACAGATTTAATCTAGGCTGATTCTGTAGACACTTCCTCTCTATTTACCTGTTAATGGAACAACTCACACTTCTTGAGATTCAGATTTAGGTCTCTTTCCTCAATCAATCCAACATTTTTCTTAACCTTGCACCAGCATCATTAAATGTGTTCCCATGTGTGACCATAGCATCTAAAAAAATGAGTATGACATTCTAAAGTAGTCTAAAGAGAATGTATTCCATTTGTCATTCAAATATAGTTGGTGCTTTATATATCCCAAATGTTAATACAATAAACTGCCACAATCCGTTCTTTACAGCAAAGGCTGTTTTCTCTCAGCTTGCTTCATCTATTTGTATTAGTCAGTATTCATATTGTAGATCCAATGATGAAAGATATTTTGACCTGAATAAAGTATCCAAAGTAGAATCAACCTTTTACAACGACTAGGCATCTGTCTTTTTGACTTCCTTACCTCCTGGTAGTCCACACAATACCTTATGGATCCATTCTTCTTTTGCACAATGACAATTGGTGATACTCAAGGGCTAGTACTTGGTTCAGTTGCTCCTTATTATTTCATTATTTCCCTTTCTTTGAGAGACTGTTTGCAATTAGGAGTTATCTCGCTAACTAACATATTAGGGTGCATCCTCCAGTATCGGTCTTATGAGATATCTTATTTTCCACCTCTTTGAGAACCTTTATTCTTCCGAAGAATAATAGTCAACTATTCGAAAGCACTCGAGTTTTTGACCATTTGTCGAAATTCATTGCACCTTTTGTATGTGATCCTTTGTACTAACTCATTTATAACAGTCTATTTCTCAAATGTATGTCAACTGGCTGCTAACTGGTACATTAGGGCTGCAACTCCAGTAGCAATCTTACGAGAGGTTTTATGTGTGGAGCCTATGTCTTGAGGTTCACTAGAGATGATATTTTGGTCTTTTATGAACAACATATATATATATATACTATGGCATTGCTCATGAAATGAGATGGTAAGCTCTCCTTATATTAATATGTAATGTCAGACCTTCAATCTTATTCTTAAAGAGACTACTTTCGTTGTTCTTTGATAAGAAACTACTACTTTTAAAGCTTCACACCTGGTGATGTTCAACCCAGAATTGAATTTGATAATTTGTTGTGTTCATGGCTCTAATAATAACATCCACATTATTCCAACATACAAGAGTTATTCAAACTAATAATCCTAAGAAAAGCTGAATTATTTGGTTCTAAAACATCCCAGCCACTAGATATAAAGTTGCCCCAAATAAATTATGGCATGAGTATTTCACTTCTTAGTGGTGTAATAACAGTCCTCCTTATTGTCACTGGAAGGGCAACCACTAATGTTGTAATTATCATATGATGTACAGGGATTTCCTGGTCATATACTGTGAAACTAATTGAAAAAAGTCTACTCCACACCTATATTTTCACTTGAAGTATTTTTCCAATATGCATTCTTCCCTTATGTAGTGTAGAGAAGCTTACTACAATGAGGGGGACGCTCATCTTTCCTCTTACTGGAACTTTATGACCAAATACCTTTTGCATCAATTCGTCCTCTTGTTTCATCTCTAAAGGCAATATTTCACCTTATTATCGAAGCTTGGGTTGAATAATGGCAGATGTAATGCTAATCAACATGTTGTAAGGCTTTCCATCAATGAATTCACTGGCTCTTGGAGTGATTTCTTTAAATAATAAACTCTTTTATTTCAGTTAGGGCAAGTGGGGTATTCCCATTTTCGGACTTATTATTAGATCTTTGTTGTTCCTTTGATCTGTTTGGGCTTTGATATTCATCTTCAGGGTATAATCTCTTTTGTTTATTATAATTTGCTGATTGATAACAGTCTCGGCTGTAATGTTCACGTTTTTTACACTTACAGCAGTTTCTGTTTTTTGTTTTTCGTTCTTTAGGAGCAGTTTTTAGTTCCTACAGACTTTAATCACTAGTTCCTGGAAATACGTCATTTTATGGTGCAGTCGAAACGTCTAACATCCTGCAGTTTACTTCATCCATTCTGAGGAAACTTTCATTTAATTAATCCTTTGAATTCTCCTAGACTTTCATCACAGGGAATTTGACCCACTGACTTGTGGAATGGTTTCTTTAAATAATGCACTCCATTTAGGGCAGATGCAGTATTCTTATCTTCAGATGATCGTATCCTGGGTTTATCATCAATGTTAACTGTAATGCCCATCTTTTGTACACTATTCGATCTGGAAATCCTGATATTCCTGGACGGAGCTTTTAGTCGATTATTCACAAGTTTGATTGATTCAAGTACTATTACCAAACGGATAGCTTCTTCTAAAGACGTGCACCTAATTTCTATATTCTCATCCATCGTGACATTTATGAATTGGTCGAACGCCAACAAATCCACCATTTCCATTGAAGAATCTATACCAAGTAATTGGGCAAGTCTTTCCACATTTTCAATGAGTTCAGCCAAGATCTCGTCCTTCCTCTTACTTTTCTTTAGAAACTTTATTCTGATGTGACATTTCACCTCTATTGAATAAGTGGCCACCAATGCCTGATAGTTATGGCTCCCCGTTGGAAGTTCACTTACACGTTGTTAAACTTTGTTCTTTTAAATAAGCAGCAAAATGAACAACTTATTATTCACTACTCCCATTCATTTTGAACATTATTTCAAATTATGTTCCATATAAAACCATAGTATCTTTTCATCATAATCTTTTAGTTTCTCGATTGGAGAATATTATTGAATTGGTATGCTACATTCCATAGCTTGACAAAATAGTGATTTAGCTAGAGCAGTCCAGGAAGGTCCTGCAATAGTAGTGGTACAATAGTGGTGGGAACAGGTGCAGAGAAGATGGGTTTTCCTATTCTCTATAGCTTACCTAATGGTGTTTGAAGTTTAAGTTCTTGAGTGGATGCCAACAGAATTGTGGCTAGTTCGATCCTTGCAATTGTTATATCAGCTTCCAGATGTTTTGTCCCAGTGTCGATGTCCTTTTGTTTCAATTCATAGAAATCACTTTCTGAATAATCCAACAACTTCACTAAAGTTCACTGAATGACTGAATAATCAGTAAACATCTACTTCCTAGCCTAATTCGTTTTTTTTATACTGTTCGTTTCCTAAACATTCAAGAAAGTTATAGTATTTAAACCACGCCCATCACGTGACGTCAAACTCCGTCTGGTCAAAATACAAATATCTAAATTAAAACACATACACTAAAACATATTTATAAGGTAGTAAATTCCTAAAGGGATTTGTATGCTCAATAATAACTTACTTTATTCAAAACCATACTGGTCGAAATATTTTATGATTTGATTTTTTATTCAAACGTTATCCGAATATTATGTAACTGTAAATTATAAAGAACTACTTATAAACTTTGCTGCATAGCACCAGCTAACCGAATATAACTGTTTGTTTTTAATTATGCACAAAGCTACACAAGGGCTATCTGTGCTCTGCCCACAACGGGTATCAAAACTCGGTTTCTAGCGTTGTAAGTCCGCAGACATACCGCTGTGCCACTGGGGGGGGGGGGCGGGCGAATATAATAGTATGAATTTAAAAAATGTCTAATATAACACCTCCATTTTATTTTCTCACAAAAACTAATTATTTGAAAATAAATTATCCATGCTTAATTTCTGTTGGATTCTTTCAGACCTGAGATCCGGAACCTGTTTTGGATTTTTTAACCTAAAGACGGAAACTAAGTATAATTTTACAACTCCCTCTGTTGCATTTCGAATTCATATGTAACTGATGTAGTCAACTACACAACAAAATTTTTCCTTTACGACCCTATCCCAAATAGTAGCTTCAATAACGTTTAAGTTATTATTTTACAAAATCTCCCCTCCCATCCGTCAACAGCGATCCTTTACCGTTTTATTTTATTCTAGAAATTAAGTACTGCAAATTACAATTCTACACGCTGTGAGCTTTACGATTTCCATTGAAGAAGCAGAATTAAGTGGCGTAAGATATTTCCTTAAAAATATTTACTTTTGTCGTTATGCTTGAATACCTTGTGTATACAATAAAGTTCAGTGTAAACTTCAGTAGTTACTCGCAACAACAAAGTACAGATTTGGACTGGAGAGAACAGCCTTTCCACTTGGCTGATTTCTTGTATTCAGTCTTACCAGAAATACATTGTTGTATGCTAGTACGAAAAAGCAAACAAGCATTAATGCTGAAATCTTCTTGACAATTTCTCACTTTTTGTATTTTTTGTATTATATACAATTACTTAAGTTTTATTATCTTTCTTGTTGCATTAACAGAGTTAGCAAAGCATGAAACCCTGTGGTACCATGCCGATTCAATTCTCCAGTGTATACTATTCTTCATATAACAAGCAGCTATCTGAAGAAAGGTGAACACTAAGATCTCTCTGTGCTATATTTGCTCGAAATTGTGAATGAATATTGTATATATATATATAAATATTTTAGCCTCGAAAAATACACGAATACTCCATATACACAGGTTGGAGTTGAGTCTAATATTCTAGGCAAAAAAGAGCATCAATCATGTACTTTTGTTGATATGAATTTAGTGTTACTGTTGTTCTATTCGGGTATTTACTGTTGATTTTACTGAATATATACGAAAATATGCATAGATACATTTTATACTAGACTGTGGGCTGCCTCCAGCAGTTCAACGCAAAAATATATTGTATTTATATTTTAAACACTTAAATAAAACACAAAGAAAACTTCACAATAAAGTTCTTGTCGGTATTAAACTTTTGTAACAAAAGTTTAATACCGACAGGAACTTTATTGTGAAGTTTTCTTTGTGTTTTATTTAAGTGTTTAAAATATAAATACAATATATTTTTGCGTTGAACTGCTGGAGGCAGCCCACAGTCTAGTATAAAATGTATCTATGCATATTTTCGAATATATTCAGTAAAATCAACAGTAACAAAACTTTAAGTTGAATTTTACATAACCTGCATTGTAATAAACCTATAGCACATTCATCTTATTAACATGGCGAACAATTTTTCTTTTGAGAACCCTCCGAAAATATAACACCGAATCATGAGTTATCGATAATATACTGACTCATCCTACTATAATTTGAGCAAAGTTAGTTCGTTCTCCAACTATTCCTAAGGTTTTGGATTTGGAGCTGTCAAATATGATTTAATCAACTAGGAATGATTCAGGATGTGTCAAGAATAGCTTATTTTTTATTTTGAAATGCATAGATTTCATAGCTCCACTGCTAGCTAAATATAGATCAGTCAGTAGGGGTGGCCACTAGGGGTAATGACAGGATTTCTCCAGTTTTCTCTTTAATTACATGAGGTATATATACAACCTATGTACTTGCAATCATTACTTGCATAGTTAGGGAAAAAATAGAAACACTACTTATGTCAATAAATACTAGAACATCAATTTTTACATTTGCATTTTGTTTTCAAATTCCACCCTTCATTCTTTTTCCCATATTGTTTATACGTACTTTCAAGACAGTCACACTTCTCTATAAAATCAATGACTTGTTAACTTTCATAAACCTCTCGCCGTGCATTGCACGAGTACATCTGCTTGTAAAAATAATTCGATATTTTTTAACTTACTCTCAGGGCGTAAAGATTTGCTCTGTTCTTCCTGAGAAACTACTGAAAGATAGAAACAACGTGACTGGTATATCTGCATCTCTCCTCCCCATAAAGTAAAAATTCTTCGGATTTTCTAAGATTTATTTTGTCCCAACTAGTTGTATAACTTAAGTTACGTATATAGTTTACGAACGAAATTATAGAAGAATAACATGTACAGTTGAGAAAGAGGTCGACAGATTAAACAACGAGGTCAGTGTGGTACCTCAGGACATAAGGTTTAGTGGTATATCGGTGAAGGAGCAAAGTGACTGATGTAGGTTAAAGTGTACTAAAATTCCGTGCTAAGAGAGAGAGAGGAATTAGTCAACTGTTATTTTATGTGAAATATATGAGCCAAAATATAAGTTTCCTTTCATAAATCTAATCTATCTTTAGTTTTATAAAACTTAGATTCCCTGATGTTTTTATGCAATCTAAATTACAAACATATGCACAAGTCAACTGACTTGTGCATATCCTTATTAATATTGCTAACTATATTAGCACTTATTACATCAAAATCTAAAAGACGAAATAGTGGCTATTTTATTAAAATTCATACAGGATTTAGCAAGTATTTCTTGGTTAGTAGCTTCACAATGGTAAAAGTAAGTGCATGGTTTAGCCGTTCTTACATTTTTGAAGGTATACATAGGTTATCAACTCATTACAGAAATTTGAACAACGTTTATCAGAAGTTTTTTATAACAATAACAGATTTTTATCATAAGTAAAATTCGTTATTATAAATGGTGCTGATTTTTTATGCGAGCTTTAAAGTGTCAGTTTTTGTTTGAAGATTGTTAATGTTTGTTATAGTTTGAATCTTTTTTATAGCATTTTCTTAACTGATTTCAAATTATCCAGACGTTTTCTTGAAAAAATCTTATTAGTAGAATAACATTTTCTTTTCATTAACTAGCTAGTAACATATCTTGATTATATTCTCGTACAAAAATTGAAAAGCGTTGTCGTTACGAATTTTACATCTTCCCTTAAAACGATGTGTGAATTTACCAAATATTTCACACACTTTTTTTCAAAAATAAAAAAGAAGAAGGAAACAAAATTCTAAGTAATTTTACCTACGAATGTTGAACTCCAAAAACTATAGTTGAAGATGTGGTTAATTAGGAGTAAGGAAAGTTGTTTCCAAGGCAACTTAACAACATATAAACTCTTACACTTCCTTGTAGTTAAGGTATTTGATAATTCGGCATAAAAAAAGTTAACTTCTATTCTAACTTCATTCAGATAAATTTCTGAACCGTCTCTTGCTTGTTTGATTATGTTTTCGCTAATTTTTAACACAAAGAATGAAAGGCCAAGTATGATACATGTGCAGATGGACTTACAATTCATAAAGTGATTCTTATATTTTGCCCAGTTTTTTAACTTCATTTAATTTTTTTTATTCTGTGTTATTGTTATGAGCTTACTTTATCTTATACTTTCGTTGTCATCTCGTTACCTTGTACTACCTGTTAAACAAAAAGTACGCTGATAGTTAGTTTAAAAAATTTGGTAGGACTTGTAGTTTACCTTGTAAATTGACGTTCTACTATTCCAAGACGTAAGACAATAAGTAATATATTTCAATACTTTAAGATGTGGATGCGTTATGAGAGTGACAGTCAATCCCTTAGCGTAGATGATGGGTGGCAGGGTGTTGTTGACTGGCCTCCTTGGATCTGGTTAGTAGTTCAAAATTAGCCTCAGTAGCTTTGTCATAAATACAAAATACAATACAATATTTTTTTTTTTGTTTCTCCAGTGTTTGTTTATTTACTACTGCCTTTCCGAACTAAAGATGGATTTATCTTGCGTTAAATCTTTTAAGGTCGTTCTACTCATTCTATGGGATTGTGTAGTGTCGAATCATAAAAAAAAAGAGATCGAAATAATGTACACAGTAGTGCGACATCGCACATATACACATGCACAATGTCACAAATTGAGGGTATACATTTAAGTTCTTCAACATAACACTCTTATTGTAATAGTGTCCTTTATCTGCTGCTAAAATAAAACATTAACGTAGCTTAAACACTTAACATAAGAACATAAAGCCACCTCCCCAAATGTTCTACCCAAGAGTTGGCGGTGGGTACTGTTGACTAGCTGCCTCCCCTGTAACCAATCATTTGAAAATTAGGGACAATTAACGTAGATAACTCATGGACAGCTTTGCTAAAATATCCCAAACAAACAAGTTTCTACAGAATTGAACTGGCATGCGGAATCCTACTCATTACCCTCGCGAGGGGGGCGAGGGTATTGCAGTCGGGCCCGTGTGTGTGTGTGTGTGTGTGCCTCTCCGTCTGTCTGTGTTTCCGCGCGCGTATCTCGAAAAGTAATAGACTGATGTACACGAAAATTTTGGAAAAAAATGGGACGTCAGTATGGGACATTCTTTCCCAAATTTGGTCCGGATTCTGGATCACTTTGAAGCATTTTTTATAATGGGGAGATAGGACATTGTCGCGGTTTTGGGTTGATAACTCTGTAAAGTGTGATAGTATTTGTACCAAATTTCATCACACTACAAAACATGATCGAGATCGATGATCATTCTGGATCTGAGGTGGGTTTTCTGAGTTTTCGAAGGTGAAATTTGATGTTATCCAATACAAACGCATGCAGTCTCGAAAAGGAGCGGCAGGGCGAGGCTATGCAATCTCGCAGATTGCTCTTGATAATATATATATTCTTTAAACCTCAATTTACAAGACTTTGCGGTATAGTTTGTACCAAGTACTGCATACCAAATATCAAAGTTTTGTGTGTGTGTGTGTTTTCTGTTCTATAATAATGTTATATTGACATTGTGTTACTTACTGATGAAAGAAGTCAGAATCGGAAGCTGTGTCCTCTGCCTCAGACAGAAAACAAGTTATTTATTTATAAAAGTGACTTTAAACCACCTTACTGACATTGTGTTACTGATGAAAGAAGTCAGAATCAGAAGCTGTGTCCCCTGCCTCAGACACATTGTTCGTTCAACAACATTGTTTTACGTTTTCATACAGGGAACTATTTTTTAGTATTAACATCTGTCTATAGCCTTCGTCGAAAATTAAGAAAAAATATTCTGTTGTGTTCTAGAAATTAATAATATGGTAAAGAAATGGTTACTTAATTTTGAAAGTCAAAAACTTACCGTCAGTATCCCCACCTTTTCTCACAGGGTGCAACGTAGATGCGAGCACAAATGGCCAACGTTTTTACAAACCTGCTTATTTCCAGTCTATCAGGAGCCTGTACTCAAATAATCAAGCTTAGTGCAAGCTTGCTCGGTGCTAACGAATTCTAACCATCGAATCGAGCCTTGTGCATGACCGCCGAGGAAAGTTGGAGCGTTTTTCCTGGTACCGGAAATTACGATCTTTTCGCGCATGCCTCGCTACTTCACGGCCTTATAGGGGCAAGAGTCGCCATTTGACAGGTACGTATGATAAAGGACTTAATAACTTGCGTGAAAAGGTTTCATTTAAGAGCGTTATAAATTACTTACTCCATTTTCAATCCCAGTCATCCTTTTGGCCACAGACTCGTGCATATATCATGATTTATAACCTACCTCCCCCTCCCATCAAGTAAAAATTCTGCGGATTTTCTAACAATTTTTTTTCCATTATAGAATACGTTACTTTCCGAACTTGTTGCATAACTTAACTTACCTATATAGTTCCCACCTGGAAAAATTATTGCGTATTGTTCATGTGATCATTGTTAAAGGGTGTGCTTGTGCGTGGGTGTGTGTCTCTGTTTACATAATGAACTAATACATGCTTCTGTTAAAATCCATATAAAAGGCGAAACGATTATGCATAGACTATGAATAGAAGAAGCGGATTCGAGCTTCTTTCCCTCCAAAAAAACTGTAGATGGGGGACATCAATGTAGGCTTGCTCCTTCCTAAACCAGCCAGTACTAATTTACTCTGTGATTCAAGGACAAATAGCAAACGAAGAGTGACATTTTCCAGGGGGAAAGTGCCCCCCCCCCTGCGGACGATCATGCGCACAATGCAAAAACACGCTACTTCAACAAACACAATTTCAGGAGATGGATTATTTCCCCTTGTAAAACGTTCTTACAATGGGCTTCTCCCCTTGCTGCAGCCTGTAGCGTTGAGCCTTGGACATTTCTACATCGTCGCCCTCTCAATCACAAACTTGTCTCTTTGGTGCTATATTTTAAATTCTGTTGTACTCTCGACCTCTAACTTCTTATACCAGTGTTTCTCAGCCAGGTTTGACAGACGATTCTCGCGTCCAAGCTTTGGTCACCCCATCATCTCTACAAGGATGAAAAACTTCTTGATGTTTCTTAGCGCAGTTCGTCATAGTTCATAATAAAAGGTGATATGTGCACCTCTCAGACTCCTCGTGGAGTCAAAAAAAAAAAAAGTTGATTCAGCGTAGACAGTTCCTGAACCCCTTGGAAACCTTTTGAATTAATTTAGTTTTTAATTCAGTGTGTTGCGTCAGCGAGGTCACATGACTAGTGTCACGCCACGTTTCTAGAAATATCTTGTTCCTTCGTGAATGTCCTAGCATTTACTAGATATAGGGTAGTCTGGTATATATAAGATGGTCACAACGTGACGGAACAATGTGTGTGTTGGTAGTGAGTAAATGAACTGCAGTCAGATAGTATTGTTGAAGTTGAGCACGTTCGTTGTTATAGAGCGACTGTTGAAAATAAGTGTATCGGTAAAGTTGTATTCGGAAAGAATAAACCAGTTTTATTAAGTAAGGACTTGTGTCGCTAAAGTTTCGTCGGAACGAAGTTACGGGAAATCAACTAACGAACGGAGACGTAACAAGTGTATTGTGAAAGATTTTATGTAGGATGATTGTAAACGTTGTTCTTATCAGTCCTAGTTGTCAACATTAAGTCGTAACGGATAATGTCTGTAGTCATAGCACCCAAATGCGTTGGGAATATTCCTTCTATCACATAAAATCCAAACACTGCTGTCTAACTAGCCAGCATCTATTGAAAATCAGTTAATGGTCAGGAGTTCAGTCTTACACCCACAACGTCTCAACTCCTACTGCCTTTCGCTGTCTGCACCCAGTTGTGGGAAGGAAGTTACCCCTAATACTCAGATACAACCTTGAAGTAGAAATAAAACCAACCTAAAAATTCTACATGGTAAAACTTCCAAATTCCACCCTTTTATTTACAAAAGGATATTAAACAGAACTAAACCCCTACCTTAATAGGGATTTTGGCCGTCACTCTCCTAACGCACTCACGGCCCTAAATTGCGTAGCAAATGTTTGTGGCAATAGGAAGCGAACCACGAAATCTTGGATTCTTAACCAGATATGAGGTCACGTCCAACCCGGCACAAAAATAGCAATAAAAACTAGGAGATAAACAATAAGGGGTAAAAATTAAATGTATCCTAGTGAGAAACAGTAAAATTCGTGTAAAAGATAACAATGTTGTAAAATGAAATTGTGAAAGACAAAATGCTATCGTTATTGCTATGTAAACTTCCATTTTTGAAGTGAAGATCGCCTCATTAGAGATTGTTTGTACGTAATGCCTTGTCAACATTTGTACTTGAAAGTCAAAATCTGAAAAAATAGAAACTATCGAAAAACAAAGCAAGATAGCTAAGCATAGACTATGAACAGGTGAAGTTGATTCAAATGTCTTTCCCTCTAAAAAATCTGTAGATGGAGGGGAGCATCAATATATGGTTGCCCCGTTCTAAAAACTGAGAGAAAGAGCTACCTCGAACCAGTCAGTATTTTCTCTGTGATTCAAAGGGAAAATAGCTATATGATCAGATATGGTTAGCAGCTAGAGTTAGCGATGGATGCTGTTCACTAACTGCATCTACAATGAAAGCAGGCTAGTCGTCAGCGCTTATTTCTGGGTATGTTGCTGTTGACTAGCTGCCTTCCCCGTAGTCTATCAATTGAAAATTTGATACAGTTAGCGCAGATAGCCCTTGAATAGCTTTGAAAAACTATACTGCTCATGGCGATAATGCTACAAAATTGCATGTTGTGCATGAATGTTCACAGCAGTGGCCTTCACTGATAGTGCAGGTGGTATCTCGAGGTTATGGCCTCACATACATTTGGTTAAGAATGACCAGTTATATGAGTAGCGTTAGTCACGTCTAGTAAATACGATGTTTCTTGCAAAGTAAGGAACATTGAATTTTATCAGTCTGGTAGATGGATTCAGCTTGATCAGTTGAAGATAGAAGATCCAGTAAAACTGATCATCCCTTGTCATAAAGGAAGTACATACACTGTGTTTGTGTTAAGTCTGTCTGTCTTTGCTCACTGTTTCCATATTTATTTCCAATATTGTGTATGTGTGTATGTACATGGAGGTAGCTCTTTCTCTCACTTTTTAGAACAGGGCAACCATATTTTGATGCTCCTCTCCATCTACACATTTTTTAGAGGGAAAGACATTCGAATCAACTTCACCTGTTCATAGTCTATGCTTAGTTATCTTGCTTTGTTTTTCGATAGTTGCTATTTTTTCAGACTTTGAGTTTCAAGTACAAATGTTGACAAAGCATTACGTACAAACAATCACTAATGAGGCGATCTTCACTTCAAAATGGAAGTTTACATAGCAATAACGATAACACACACACACAAATTTTTATTTTTATTTTCCCTTTGAATTCGTTTAGATTTCTAATTCAGTGTCTTTTGAAAGGTTTTAAGTAGCATGATTATAAGTGTTTTCTTATAAATGGTTGTTTTGTTTACACGCTTGGTATTAAAGCCTGGATTTTATATATACTAAAAGGTTTTTATTGCATAATTCAGTGTAATGTCAAAGTGCATTGTATCTTTATTAAAAGGTTATTTTTGTATTTCTATTCTTGTACTTATTTCTTTGATTTGACATATTTGTTTTTAAGGCTTATTGTTTTATTTTGCCTCGAACTAGAATATCAGTGTTAATGTTTTTGGTATAACTATTGTTCATGGGATCATTGTTAAAGGGTGTTTTTGATTAATAAAGTGAAAAATCAATGTCAATGATATAGGGGAAATCTTCCTGTAATATAAAGTGATTGATTGATGATTTTTATTGTTAATGGTTTTATGCTAAGGTGTATGTACTTGCATTAACATTAAAGAGTTTATTTTGTATTATATGTAGTTTCTGTGTTAAAGTGTTTATTTTTGTATTATCTTTATTATTCACTGTCGAGAATCAGTTTTAGTTTGTGTCTTTATTTTTTTTTCCAATGTGTAGTGATTAATATGTATCATTGTCAAATACTTTTTAATTACGTGTTCAAAATGCAGAGCATGTATTATTCCAAGCAGCAAAGTAGGTAAAGTTATTGATTTCGACCAACATCTCAACGGGTCCAGGATATTCCACAGAAAGTGGTAAACACTACAGCTATGGCTCCAGAAACGCTTGGTCACTGACTTGGGATACATGGCAGATAGCTTGCACCAAAGGGTTTGATGGTTGACTCAGATTTCTCAGGGCTGAGTAGACCTTGGTACATACCTTTGAGGGTAAAATAGCAAGTGATTGAGTTCATTATTGACACAGGATAAGCCAGAACACTGGTACATCTTGTGATACATCGAGTCCTCCAAGTTAAGCCACCACTCTGACCAGTGAATACTAACTTCATTCTAGCAAGTTATGATAGACTGGATGTAAATGGAGAGGCAAGTCTCTGGCTATGTCTAGGAAATTTTGCTCAAAAAAACGAAGACAATTACCTCTGATCTCGGTTCTGGCATTGGGATTCTCGGCATGGATGCAAATGCAGAAATTGTCAGGCAATTTCACTTATGCAACTGGTAAACTGATGTTTAATGGGGTTATCTGATGTCAATCAGATCAAGCTCAGGAACAATAAATTGTATGAGTGTATCTAGTGGAGGGGATGACAGTACTTCTGTGTACACAAGTCTAATGTTTCGATACAATGTAACCTCTTTATAGAAATCATGCATGAAATGAACTGTTTCCTGTTCAGAAAGCAGGCAGCATTAACATGGACAGTTATCTGTCCAAGGAGGAACGAGGTGTCGACGCTGTTTTGCAATTATGGGCAAAGAGCTATTCAGCTTTCTGCTATAATAGTTATAGGCATGGTAAACAAAGTGGAAGGAACTGAGGCTAGCAGTAATGCTAGGATTGTGCTTGTCATACCGTGATTTAAAACCAAGCTCGTAGCTACTGACACATCTGAGATGATTGGTTGAGTATTGTGGAAGTAATCAAGACCCATCACAGAAAAAAAGTGACTTTATGACTTGTTGGTTGCAAACACTCTAGACCTAATACAGCAAAAACCAAATCAGTGACCTGTTGGTTGAGTGTGCTGATGTATTTGTGTGACTAGATAGCCAATTGGTTTGAACAACAGTGGCTGACTACAGTGTAGATACAGGCAATGAATGGCCAAATAAAGCAAATACTGTACCAACTTCCTTGGAGTACTAGGGACGTGGCTAACAGTGAAATACAGTGGATGTTGAAAGATGAAGTAATACAACCTTTGAAAAGTGCTTGGTAGTTTCCACAAGTGATTGTCAGGAAAAAGCTACATCGTGATTCTTTGTTAATTTTAGATTGCTGCTGGCATATCCACAACAAAACAGCCGGTTCTAATTGGATACCAATAGCCAATAACAGTAGTAATAATGCAACTGGACCAGTGTTATTGAAGTTGCACCATGGAGCAGAACATATAATCATGTATGATAGTCATATGTCCATAGCTTCTAAATATAAATACTGTATGACAAAGAAGAAACGACTTGTAGTTGTAGTCCTCATAAAACACTATTGGTACCACTTGTATGGTAAGAAGTTTACCATCTGGGTGGACTATGCTTTGCTGAAATAGATAATGAACTTTAAAAATCTGGAAGAAATGATAGCACATTTGACAACAATGTTTCAAGAGTGTGATTTAATCATACATTATCACCTAGGCTCCCAAGAATATGATTTGTCATAGTGCATTACTCTTGTCTCCAACACGGAAAACGTGGATGGACTAGCTCACCATACAGTCTATTCATTTACTGTCCTGACCTGGATACCGTGCAAGAGTTAAACATTTTCTAATACTATATAATATACAGAAATCAGTTTAATCAGAGAATACCCCAGCCGTAAGGTTAATTCAATTCTATCTGTATGCACCACAAGGCAGTACTTTCTCTCGAAATTCCTTCTTTGATGCTTTCCCTAAGTACATCATATTGCTAGAAGTTGTCTCAATGGCAAGAGTTGTTTGTTATCAAGCACAAAGCTTCATAAAGAGTTATATGTGCTCTGCCCACCACGGGTATCGAAACCTGGTTTCTAGCGATACAAGTCCGCAGACATGTCTCTGTGCCACTGGGGGAAAAGGGCAAAATCGCGTAATGAAAGCATTCATCGTGTCATTTTTAACTGCAAAGGTGTAAAAACCAAGGGTTTTTTTTTTTTCGACCGCATCTGAATAAACAAAACCTAATAATATAATAGATCACTTGAATCATGTTATTTTTCGGGTCTTCATCCCTGACATTACAACTAGCGTTTTTACTGACTGAGATATTCTTAATATTTATGTTTTTATTAATTCTTGATTATCCAAGATTTTGATACGACAATTGAGCAGTTATTTATTTTTTTAATGATTTTATATTGTTTAGCTCAAGAGGTTGCAGCACATGCCACAAGAGTAACCATAATGTCGTTTAAACGGGACGGTGATGATTTTGCCCTACTTCGTAATCTGAAGGTTTGTAAGCGATTATGTTTGGTGTTAATTTATATATATATTATTATTGTTAACTATCTCTCAACATGCATTAATTATTAAAGTAGTCAGACTGCATATAATTAAGGGCACCATTATTATTAGTGTCACTGTAGACTATCAGTATCATGTTGAAAAATAAAGTTTTAGTTTTATGTAAATATTGACTGTATCAGTATTTGTAATTTTGCCTTTAAATTAAAATCTGGAGCTTAATTACACTAGTCTTAGTATCGTTATGATTATTAATGATTGCCACCGGAATGTTGAACTAGTAGAAGTAAGACTTTGGCTTTTAATGTTATTGCCACCTATCTGTGTCACTGTCAGTGGCAACTTCCAAAAGATACAAAAGGAGAATGAGTACCCAACCTGATATTTCTGTAGAGTTACACCGTTCTTAATACAACTGTAACCCTCTCAGTGAATATTGCACATAAAGTTTATGATAAACGATATAGTGACATTACTGTTTTACTTTGTGGGTACACTGCCAATTATATAGTTTCTTCAACTTTTAGTTGTACAATTTTATTGTAAAATAACTAACCAAGTTGAAACCCAAAAAACTTTAGTATAAATTATGATTTAAATAAATTACATATATTAATACTTATAACAATTCTAGGTAAGAGTTCCATATGGCACCCCCCCACTCAATTTAAAAAAAAATTCATCAAAGTAATATTTATGTATTAATAACTCATATTAATAGTGTGATCTGATAATTTTAATACATTTATTATACCTCTTACTTCATTAATTAGATGTACAATCTTCTTGGGGATAAACTTTACAAACGTCTTGTATAAAGGCATCAAAAAGGCTACTTTTATCAGAATATAATGTTCTCCACATGTATTCACACAAATGCTTGTCAAAGCCATGCCCCAATTTTTCTAATACGCCCCTTAAAATAAACCCTTTTCAGAATCTTTTTTATCCAGGCAATTATACAATTTTTGGGTGGGGGTGCCATATGGAACTCTTTCCCGATTCTATAGACTTGTGTAATTAGGCTCCTTTTGTATTTTTCTCTTTTGGCCATTACTATTGCCACTGACAGAATGGTGGCAATAAAAGCCACTTACTTACAATTTCAACCTACCGGAGGCAGTCACTGCTACAGAAAATCTATTAACACCGACATCAACAGTTTAGTTTGCCTGACTAACCCCAATATTTCCCGTCAGTTGTCACAAGATGGACTACTTTAGTAATCATGAGCTGATTGATGCTAGTAGCAGTATCATGTAAAAATATTAACACATACACGTTGGGATAGCGTTTTCTTTTTTTCTGGAAATTTAAAACTAGTGTATATCTCCTTAAAAAGAAATGACCTTACCCCTTTTGTATCTTTAAAATTAAAAATTGTAGCAACCTATAGTTTAATTTACGTTTGTCTGTGTCAATAGCAGTATCTTGGTTTTAATTGCCACATTCTTATTGGTGTCAATAGCCACTTTGTTTTCTTTTCTTGTATGGTACAACACAGTACCCTACATCAAATTTAGGACAAGGAAATTATTGGTCTATCTAGGCCATCCCATCCATACTAAACTTAACTTTGAAAAAAAAAATTAAAGCCAGCCGTTATCATTCAAATATTTATAAAGATATCCTCTAAACTCATTTAAATTTACACCATCCACCACATGTGCGTGAAACCCATTCCAAACTGCCTTATTAAAAAATAAAATTGTATTAGTTGAAGATGACATCTATCCTGTTCAAATTTATATTTGTGCACCCTAGCTCTATCATTCTCACCATTAAGTAGAAAAAAAAGATGATGCATCAAAATTATCAGTTTCGTTAAGAATCTAAAAAACCTAATAAGATCCCCTCTAGCTCAACTTCTTCTAGTATCATCTTAGTAGCCCTCCTCCTCTTAAGCCTTTCCTTTAATTCAGTGTCCTTCTTAATGTAATCAGCCAAAGACTAAACACAGTACCTCAAAAAATGCCTAACCAATGACCTATACAATGAAATTATAACCTCTTTAGACTTTTGTTCAATATTTTTTTTAGATACAACGTAAAATCCTACTGCCCTACCAATATAGCAACAGCACATTACTTGGATGGCTTAGGAGACTGAACAACCAGAATATCAAGATCATTTTCTTCCTTAACACTGTTAAGGTTATTTCCATTAACATTACACATATAATTAAAATTATTATATTCTACATGCATCACCTTGCAATTATTATAATTATTAGAAGTCATCTGTCATTTATTTTCCCAGTTCATCAAATAATTTAAACCCTTAAGTAAAGCAGCAACATCCTTCTCAAAGCCAACAACATCCAATATCTTAATATGATCCATAAATTTAAATAACTTATTTACCATTCCTTCATCTATGTCATTGATGTAGATCAAAAATAGCAAAGGTCCCTATTTGTGAAATTAACCCAGTTTGACTAGACTCTATTTATAACAATCCTCTACTTTCTTCCATCCAGCCACTTTTCTATCTAATGATTCAACTTATTCCCCATATCTATAAACATATTTTTTTCTTAAACAAGCCTTTTATGTGGTATCTTGTCAGTGCTTTTTGAAAATCCAGATATACCAAATCCACACACACTACATAACACCTTCAGAAAATGTCAAGAGAATTGTAAGACAAGATTTTTTCCCTAGTGAAATCATGATGATTATCCAAGAAAATTTTGAAGTTTGTTAAATGACTTTGCAAAGCATCTTATATCAGACTTTCAAAAATGTGCTGACCAGTGATTTAAGACTAAGAGGTGTATAATTATCAAGACAATTTTTATCACCTCCATTGAAAATAGGAGTGATGTTAGCTCAACTCCAATTTCCTGGCACTTATCCACTATTCAAGGACTTAAAAAAATTATTAGAAAGGTGATGTCTATGTCAGTTCTCACTGTAAAACATTAGGTTTAATTTTCAACTATAAAATGACCATCAGGCATTGGTAAAGCTGGTAGACTCACTGTCATGTGTTCACTTACTTACTGTGGTGCAGAAAGCCACACATCCCAATGATGTTACCATTCCATCAACCAAACAACTAACTAGAGCAGAACATACAGACAATAAGAGACCACTTGATCTTTAAAGAATGTCCTTTCACACCACTCTTGTAAAAATTTAAATCCAAGAAATTATCTATTCCTCTCTTAAACTCATGTAACATGCAAGTGACCACAAAAGCAACTCACATAAGCCAATCGTCCTGTTAGGAAAATATGGTCGTCTCAGACAAGTTATATTTTGGTGAACTTTACATATATTCAGATCATAAAGATTTTGTTTAATTAAATAAATATGTTTCAGTCAGTATGTTTTATTGCACTTTAACAACAAAATGAATCAAATGACTTTTGATTTTCAAAAAGCAGCACATACACACAATTATTTTGTGTGTGTGTCTGTGAATATTTGTAACTATTTTGTTTTCTTCATCTACTCTGCCAAGAAATACCCTATTTTTAACACAGAATTAAAGGCACAATACCAAAGTTGTTACTACTTATTAAGATTTAAATATTTGGGTTAATGCCCAGTTTTGTATAGTTGTAACCTTTAGAATGTTACTTTTCATAACCCAATGTATAAAGCATTAAATTTTTTACTGCTTAAAAATTCATATACCACTACTTTTAAATTTTCAGCGTAGGCGTGTGAGTGACTTGCTTGTTGGTCACATTCCTGAAGATGAGGCTTTACTTCTCAAGAACGGCAGGTTGGTGAGAGTTTAAGTAAATCTGTAGCTATAAGTTAGTGTTATTTACCTTAAAATAATTTGAGACTGGTATTTTAGTTATTGGATTTCAGGTGCTGTTATGAACATAAAAATATTATAAATCTGACTGCCAGCTACACAGCTAATGGCAAAAGTTGACATTGTTTTTTTCTTGTATTTGTCAATGTGATCATTCCATATCTAATCTGTTTTTGTATGCAACGTGTATAAGTATTTGACTAGTATATATATATATATATATCACTGTAGCTAAGAATGAAGGGGCATTCTTATTTTTAGCCACTATAAGCTTCACCTAAATACTAAAGTATAAAACAATTTATATTATATTTTTAAATTAACTTGTTGCTAGTTATACATTTTGTACACATCAGTGAAAACTAACATCTGTTTTCACATTAAAATAGAAGTATTCTTTTCAAAGTAGGTAAAAATGAGGGGGTGACTTAGTGATCTGAAATGGACTTTTATCATTGCACTTTATTTTTTAATATGCCTATATTACTGTTAAGTTTTTACTGAACTGTTGCACTTACCACAGAAAATTTGAAGCTATAAAGAAACATTTAAGAAATAACTTTTATCTAGTCCAGTTGCATTAAAATTTTGATTATCTTTTAAAGAAAGATCTTTTTGATATTGGTGTTCTTGTCCATTTAGACATGAATAAATATTTGAATTATCACTAGAATATTATGTTTATGTATGTATTATAAATATTTTGTTCATTATGGAAAAAAAAAATCTTCCTATATTCAGATACACTTGTACTGTGTGCTCTTACCGCCCCATTTTTGACACCATTGAAACTTTGTCCTTACACAGAAAAGGAAAGAGGCACTTAAACAGTAAGTTGGTTAAAATAGTCTTCCGAAGATTTGTATATAAAAATAGTCTCTTAACTTCAGAAGAGTGTTATTTAATTGCAAATGTGTTTTTGTCTACAAGATAACTTTCCAAACTGATGCTATATAAGTAAACTAGATTTTCTATATCACTTAGAAACATTTCAGTAGCATGAAATGCAGCACATCATTGTGTAAATGTACATATAAATGCTTACTTATTTCTTAAGTTTTCCTGTGCAATTTTATCTATACTCTTCAGTTTTTAATACACAGTCTAAGGTCTATATTTTACTCTATTGTGTTAATTTGTTATACACAGCTAACCATAGTGTCCATTGAGAGGTTGAGAATGGGGACTAGTAGCCATCAAAATAATTAATACAACTTGTGTAATTTGGATGATATGAAATATCATAGTATCTAATCCAGTAAGTATTATTGTCTTTAAATTCATTGTTACTTTGTGATTTATATTAAATTAGTAAAGAAAAATTGTTTACTTTTTTTCTTTATTTCCTTCTAAGACTTAACTAGGCATCTTGCTCAACAGCATGAGCTTCTTTTGCTCAAACAGAAAAAAGAACACAAAGCATTTATAGAAACAGGTTCAACAAAACTTTCTGGAGAGAAGGTAGAGAAATGTTTTTTTTATTCATCTTTCCTTTTACATTAAAATACTTAACAATAGCACATAGAAATTAAAATGGAAAGAGATTAAAACTTGCCACTACTTTAAAAAAATTTAAATATTCAAAAAATGTTTTTATTCATCCCCCAAAACTTATTTATTGTGACATGTGACAAGAGCTTAAATTGTACTTGTTTTTTTTTTTTCCACTTCAACAAGTAGTGATAATTCCTGTAAACATCTTTGGATGAGCTCTTTCTAGTAATATATACTAAACTTTGTGTGTGTACATCTAGTTGTTAAGCTTATTCCAAAGCATAGGAAAGATCAAGATGATAAAAAGCCATTCAGTCCATTGTGGTTACTCTTGTACCCACTAAACTAAATGTGTGCTCGACATCCACATAATCTATTTGTATATAATAGACAGGTAATGTCGACTAACAGCACACATCATATCATCTAGCAAACAATTCTGCAAATTTATTGTTATCAAAGTGAAATAATCTTACAAAAAAATAAATCTGGATCTAGGATTCAAAGGAAAATTTTTCAAACTTCTAAGAGGTTTAAACATTTCAATAAGATCCTTTTTTTTTTCTTGATCAAGCCAACTAGTGGAAAGACCATTCCCTTTTCATCAGCTGGTAGGTGTGTAGAAGGATACATTTGATAGTCATTAAATAATGTTGACCTTCCATTATTTTGAATTTTAGAGGCAAATGAGGATCTATTTTAAAAGATGACCTGTCTTCTTATAATAGGTATTACATATTCATTCAGAACATAAGGGCTTAAGTTTTGTCATTCATAATTGATACTATTCAAGATAAGCATGAAATGGTTTAATCCTGTGGTGGGCAATGTCTTATAACCTTTGGTGTCATAAGCATTTCTTCATATTCTTCCCTAAGCAATAGTGTTTCATTTGGAATGTTGGTTCTATAATCGTTTTTATGCTTGGAATATTTCTGAGAATAGAAACGTTTTACAGTTTTAATTACTATGATTTAACTTGAGTAATATAGTTTTTTGTTTTAGTTACTGATATCTATGATTTAGTCTTTTCACAACTTTTCTGCATCCCACTTTCCTCAACTTTCATCTTCAAAAACAAAGTCTAGATATTTCCAAAGACTGCTCACTGTAAATTAAAAAAAATTACTTAACAATAACATATAATACATGTACTATTTAGTTTTTGCTTTAGAACTATAAGAGTTAATTGATAAATGTTATCTTTTCTACTTTAACTTAAGTTGCTAATTGTACAAGATTCCTCAAGTGTAAATGTAAACATTTCATTGTTTGAAAAAAAAACATTTACATGAGGAAGGGCATTCACCCAAAATATTGTATGGTTTATCAAAATATTTTGTGTCACAAATCTCTGTTCATCCTTGTTCATTTCTCAAGCAGCACAGTGCTTTATTATGACTGTAAGTAGTACCTTTGTTTTTGTTGACAAACACCTTACTTATTTACACTTTCTTTAATATTAGTGTTTCTTTTTTGGTTTTATCATGTTGAGCTTACGTTTAATTCCATTTGTGATTCAAGACATTTTGAATTACCCTTTTTTTTGGCAAAGGAAACTGTTATATTTTGTAATATTTTTGAATAATTTTAGGTGATCCTTTTAGAAAAAGCTGTGGTATACTTTTAATTTTTTTTCTATTTTATGAACTAAATACGTGTGTGTGTCCTAAAAATTAGCAGACAGCTATAGTCAAAGACAAATTTATAATATCACACCACATTTTACAGAGAACTTTTAAATCTTGAGTTCCATTAAATTATTTTAACTTTTATTGCTTAATTCTGAAATGTTACTACCTTCTCACCCGAAGCTATCTCGACCTTGATTTGCTCTCTAAGCTTTGCTAAAATGTTTTCAACAGTGCACCAGTCTTTTATACCCCTTCATTATTGCACCATTGCAGCAACAAGTACTGATCACGTGATTATCCTCCTCCAATCATACTATGCTAATTATACTAGCACAAGTAGCTCCCTCTACCATTGCAGCACAAGCCTCACTTTCTCGTTTGGCATTCTAGTGTATAGATGTGTGTTTTAACTCATTCCCCATGTGACTATAAGATTTTGATTTTGCTTGATCACAACTTTATATCAGTTTCAACTTCTTGTTTTTGATTTCCAATGTTTTAGAAATGTTTATGTTTCCGAATTCTACTTTGATCATATGAATTCAAGGCTTTAGTTTGTGGAGAGTGCATGCCTTATGTTTGGCCAATTACTCTGTGGAAATTGTCTTTCTATGGCACTTTCCACCTGTTACCACACCTCCATGTAATCTGCTGGTTTAGGTATTGTTCTTTTCCCACGAAATATGTGGTAAGTTTTTCAGTGTGTATTTCTCACTCCCCATAAGTATACCCATGTTCAATGAATTTATGTAAGTTTGTGTGGATGAACTTTCTGCACTTGATAATTTAGGTCATTCATGTCTTTTATGCTCAGTATTGGGTACCTTTTTATTCTCATGTTCTTTAGGATTGGTTTTAATTTAGCGTCCTTTGACTTATACATTCTTTGGGTGAACATCTGCATTCCCTTAGTGGTTTTGTACTTTGGGTGTTACTTATTGTTTTCTGTTTTAGGTTGAATTTCATAGTTTTGCAGGTTTGTACTTTGTACACTTTACACATTTCTACATTTTGTTAGTTCATTAGTAACGAGTACTTTCTCTCAGTATATTTAGCTTATGTGTCTTTGGCTACACTTCACGACAATTCCGTAGGTTCTGTCTGTGGGTTCCTGCCTTCCATTTTGCTCTCCCTCTATCCACTTTCCAGATCTCCATCCCTCCACCTTGGGATAGTACCTCATCCAGTCATCTTGCCTAGTCTGTTCGAGACCTACTACATAAAGGAGCTATCGAACAGGTTTTGCCCACTCAACCAGGATTTTATTCCCATCTATTTGTTGTGTCCAAAATACACAGGAGAGTGGAGTCCCATTATATCTCTTTTTTTTCCCAGCTGTATTCTTATCTGGAGACACCTCACTTCACTCTGGAGTCCTACCTCTTGCTTAGGTGGATTTTTTTCCTTAGTGTCATGTCGTTTCTCTTCAGTTCCTACATGAGGGTTCTGTCTTCCAGCTCTGGGTGCTGCCATTCAGTCTTTCTTCAGCTCTCTATGTGTTTTGTCAAGTGATATGCTTTTGCACGTCATCTTGCACTGGGTCTTCAGACTCCCTTGAACATGGACAATTGGCTTCTGCTCACCTCTTCCCATGCCCAGTCAGTCACTCACACCTGCTTACTTCTTCGAAAAGATGCTTGGGTGAGGTTTATCATCAAGTTGGAGAAGTGTTTTACTATCCCCTCACAGTATCTTATTCATTTGGAGTTTTTCTTCACTTTCTATTTCAGCATTCTCCACTTCAGCTCCAGGATATGGAGGAGCTGTCACATAGGCCATACCTTCTCCTTCTCTCTCTCTGCACGAGAGGTTCTCTCTCTTTTGGGGTTGTGGGCTTCCTTGAAAGCTCTCATTTCCTTGCGTTGGGTGCACATGTATTCCCTTCACTGGGCAGTGAACTTCCCCCAAGATCTCCTGGACCATCCCATCTCTCTTCTACCTGGGATCAGGGCTGATCTTGCTTGTTGGCTCTACAGGGACTTGACCACAGTGGGGGTTCCCATTCCTCCACCTTGTACCGAGTCTCATCTGTTTACAGTTGCTTCCTTGGGGGGCTTTCCTTGATTCTCCAGAGATTTTGGGTTGGTAGTCAGTCGAGGAGGTTGCTCTCCATTTCCACATCCTGGAACCTTTCACAGTTCATCAGGCTCTGTATCATTTCCTCCCATTCCTGTGGGGGTGGGTGGTTATGGTTCATTCTGACAATTCCACTGTCATCAGCTATATTATCAAGCAAGGGGGTAACCAATTCCAGATCTCCGTGTTTTCCGGCTCTGGATCTCCTGTACTAGACCATGACATGACTGTTCTGGCATGTCATGTTCCTGGAGGTATGAATCTTGTGGCCAATCGCTTATCACGCCCCAACCAAGTTCTCCCCATGGAGTGGTCCTTTCATCCTCAGGTTTTTCTGTGATGAGTGTGTTCTCAACTGGGAACTTTGCATATATATGTATTTCCTGTTCACTGGAATGCCAAACTTCCTTCCTTTTTGGTCTCCAGTTTCTCACACCTCAGCTCTGGGGATGGGTACTTTCAGTTCAGATTAGAGGGGTTTTCACCTATATGCCTACCCTCCAATCAGACTCTTTGCCTTGGTCTTTTCCCTTATCCAGGTCACTCTTTGTTTTTTCTGCTGTCCGTATTGGCTGGCTCAGATGTAGTTCCCTCTGCTCTGGCCCTTACTGGAGCTACAGCCCCTGCTTTTATTTATCTCTGTCCTAATTGCTCCTCCAACAACCACGATGGACATTTTTCATCCCAAGTCACCACACTCCAGTTTCACATATGACTTTTGTCCAGTCTTGTGCTTCAACTGTGGGACTCCCCCTCACGTAGCATCTTTCCTTGCTTGTACCTTTTGCCCTTCCTCCTTGTCTATGTACCAGAGGCTTTGGTCTTACTTCAGACTTGGGTCTATTGCCTATGGCTTCTGACCATCCCATCCTTCTGTTCCTCACCTGTCCCAGTTCTTTATCTGATTGTTTCTTCAGATCTTGTCTGTTTTAACTGTTGCTCTTTTTAGGGCCACCCTGTTGAACACCTTCCTTTCTCCCACTTACAGAATGCTTTCTTTTCCCTGGTTTTTTTTCTCCTTTTCCAGTCCTTTCATCTGGTCCATCCTCCCTGTTCTTTTATTCTGCTGGTTTGGGATATGATTATTGTCCTTCATGCCCTGTCTGGTTCTCCCTTTGAACCCTTTGTAATGTGTTCCTTGTACCAATTTCCCTTAAGACCTATTCCCCCCCTTTGGCATCATTCCAATATTTATGCCATTAATGTTTCCCTCATCCTTTACCATTCCTCTTGTATTATCCGCTTTCTGAATCAGATTTTCCTTCCCAGGACATCGGCTGCATGGAAAGGTTGTTGGGCTTATTCTCCTATTTCCTTTCTATCCTTTTCCCACCTGTTCTTCCATTTGGATCCAGATTGTCTACTTTGTCCAGTTTGTTACCTGCTAAGTTATATGGCTCATACTGCCTCCTTTTGTGGTTCTTATTCCTGTCTCTTTGTTCCATGGAATTCCTCTGTTTCCAATGATATTTTCACGTATTATGCTCACTGGTTGAGTTCGTCAACTCATATGACTGGCATATTCTGGCGTGTCCATGGACAGGCACTGTCTACATCATGTTTCTTCACAACAAACTTGTCATCTAACTATGTCTTAAGATACTTGCAACCTCTGTCCTTTGGAGGAGATCGTTCAGGCGAGTATGTGGACAACTCCCAATACTTTTATTGCTCTTTATATGCACAACACAGCTGTGTCTTCCTTAAGCGGGTATCATCTTCCTCCTATGACAATTCTACACATGTCTGTTTACCTTTGCCTGGGGTAAGTTGACATATTATTCTTTTTTTACATTAATTCATTGATATACATCATATTTTAGGATCCAACCTGGTGGCGGGTGTTGCCTGGTCAGATATTTTGAATATTATATGTTGGCACTATATCTGTATACTTCCATAATGCTCACTGTGGAGATGGGGTGTTTCTGTAAGACCCTCGACTGCTTATCCGGTGGTGTGTGTGTATATATCTATATCTATATATATATATATATATATTTTTCCCTTATTACTGTATCATACATAAAGGACCATCACTCATGGACTTCATGAGTAAAGCAGATGGGGATTTTTCCCATTCCTACTGACCCGGGATTCTTACAATCAGGGTCTTTCTTTTCAAAATAGGGAATCGCAGACACCCATTGCACTGTCTCCAGTGTGTTATTCCTCCAGACTCCCCAATCCATATCCCCCCCCCCCCTTTTCTTCCAGTGGAGCACCGGAGTTCTTGCCACTTCCAGTTCTCAGTCACTGGAGTGGTGGGCTGTGGAGGTTTCCTCTGGAATGGGATTTGTACGATAAAACAAATTTCATAGCTATATGCGCCACTCTATGAGAAAAGAACTATCGTACTTATGTTTCATATTTCCAATATCATAATTAGCTCAATCCAGGGTGCTTTTCCAATATGTTTTTTGCCTGGGTAGACTTCACTTGTTGTTCACTAGATAATTTTTGTTTTTTTATGGAAGGTGCTTCCACTGGATATTTTCTACCCAGATGGACTGCACTTCACATACTCCATAATTTCACAAGGCATTTCCCCTAGATGTTTTTGCCAAGGCTGACTGTACTTGTTGATCACATAATCTGTTATGTACTGTACATGAAATGAAAGAAATACTATGTAAGGTGCTTCAACTGTTGTTTTTGATTGGATGGACTGCATTTGGCATAATCCAAGGTACTTCCAATGGATGTATTTTGCCTTGGCGGACTGCACTTGGCATATTCATATACATTTACAGTCCTTTAGTCTTAGTCACACATTCTTATGTCTGATTCCAGGTACCTTCTTCAAATCGGACTATGACTGTGCCACGTGCTCATGCTTGTTAATATGTTAACATCTTACGTACTATCTGTTGTCCACTGGTGAAATCATATTACATTACATGGTTCCTGTCTTTTAAGTTCTGACCTATGTATCTTACTTGCGAAGAGCATACCTGTTCCAGAAGTAGTGCTATAACCTACAGGTGTGCCTCCTTTTATAATTGTGGCACACCTGTTCTTTCAATGCAGTTGTTTCCACTTGTTTGATTACTTTTGCACCTTCACCGGCCCCTCCATCTTTGCAAGGTGGGATTCTAGCTTTGGGTGAGAGGAGGTAGTACTGTTTTGGAAGTTAACATTTTCAACCATTGAAAATGTATTTCTGATAAGTACTTACCTCCGCTCACCCACTTCCCACCTTTCCTCCCCACTGATTTGCCAGTGTTTCTGGCTTGTATCTACCAATTCTTAAAAGTGAGGATTGTGCTTCAGTGGTAGAGGGAGCTACCTACACTAGTACAGATAGTGCAGTATGTTTGGTGGAGGGTAATCACATGATCAGCATATGTTGCTGCAATGGTGCAAAAATGAAGGGGTATGAAAGACTGATGTGCTGTTGAAAAAATGTTACCAATGCTTAGAGGGCAAATCAAGGTCAAGATAGCTTTGGATATTTTCAGTGTTAGAAAATGTTAAGTTTTGTTTAAAAACCTACTCAAATTCATTATGATTCCTGATTGTGGGGGTATTTCAGTTAGTGTTTAAGTGGATTTTTAATTAATTTTATCAAATATAAATTTAATTTGTTATGCTTCTCAAGATACCATGAAATATTGTTTTCCTGTATCTGTTCTAGTACTTTAGCTGGTATAAGGTATTTTGTCAATATAATTGAAAAACTTGGTTATCATTGGATAACCAGAGTATTACAATATTTCACCAGGATTAACCTGGGATCATTAGGTACATCATTGTAGTTGATGTACCTGAATGAGCATTTGTAAGTTCAGGAAATTGTGTTGCATTTTATTTTAACAGCAGCTCATTACTTCTGGTTGTACCTGGTAATGTTATTATCAGGTTGTAAAGAGACCTTTAATTAATGACGTATGAGTTTATGAGTACACTAATGTTTAGTTAAACTGTTCTATTTTCTTTTCTTTTGTAAACACTAATTGTTTAAGAAAAATAATGTTTAATAGTACACAATAAAAAAAACAACTAAGATGAGACCTATTGTATAAAGATGAATCTTGAGGCTGCCAACTAATCTTGTACACAAATAATGTTTAGCTAAACTACTCTGTTTTCTTTCTTGTTTTAATACTAATTGTTGAAGGAAACAAATATTTAATAGTACACAATAAAAAAACCAACTAAAATGAGACCTATTGTATAAAGATGAATCTTGAGGCTGCCAGCTAATCTTGCACACAAATAATGTTTAGTTAAACTACTCTGTTTTCTTTCTTGTTTTAACACTAATTGTTGAAGGAAACAAATATTTAATAGTACACAATAAAAAAAACATTAAAATGAGACCATCTCAGTCTCAAAATACAATAAAACATTTATTCAGTAATCTGTTGTATAAAGATAAAAACTTGAGGCTAATAGCCATTCTCACACACCCTACATCTTTGATGTATTAGTTTGTCATCATCAGAAGGAATGCATCAAAATGTGGAATGTATGAGACTGCCGGCAGGTTCAAGATTTTATCTTTATACATAGATTATTAATTAAATGTTGTATCTTATTTTGAGACTGGAATGGTCTTATTAAAAAGACATTATTGTGTAATATTAAACGTTTTTGTTTCTTCATCAACTGTGGTGTTTAAAAATTTTACACTACTGTCATTTTAACTTTAATAAATTGTTTTTGTGCAGTACTGTTTTCTCCACATGGAAAAGGAGTAGAGAATTCTTTGAGGAAGAAGATATTGGTCAGTTGTCCTCTGACGTTATGTATTATCTCATATCATTTTAGATTTCACCATGTTACACTATTGTATGCTTGTTATTGTAACTAAAAGAAATTAGACAAGGAAAATACAGTACAAAAGGAAAAATATTTAATGAGTACTATGAATGGTAGGTAAAAGTATCTGTGTTGCAGAAATAAATTTCAATATTGAACTCCATTCCACATTGACATATATCTTTAAATTATAGGGGTAATGTAGATGTTAATGTTAAAACTGCTTTTCTTAAATATGCACTTGATTTACTAATATACACAATGTTCAGCAGATGACAGTTATTACGTAAAACTCAAATCTTGAAAGGTTGCATTTGTTAATTTTACAAACATTGTGCAGTATTAGTTAAGTAAAGCCACTTATAACATTAGCAATTTTACCAGTCTCTGAATTGGTATTTCATTTGTAGTTGTACCTTGGCAGCATAACATGATCAATGTTATTGTGCTGTTGAAACTAGTATTATCTTCTAAAAACACAAGAGTATACTCTTCAGCTTTGTTTGGTTCACTTGATGTGATTGGAAATAAGCTTGAATGCAAAATAGTTTAATATTTGAATTTTTTTAGTATACATATTGTGTACATTTTCTTGCTTGAACTAATATTCAAAACAAATTTAAAAAGTTTTATGGTTTAGAATAGTTTTATAGGTCTAGAGATACAGTGTTAAATGAACACAACTAGAGATATTAATAAGTTACTTTCTTTTGTATTATATTACTATGAACATGTTCTTCAATACATAATGCTTTTTTTTTACTTACAAGGTTAAGGAAAAACCATCCCACCATAAGTTATTAAAGACAAAACCTTACAACAGTTGTCAACGGAAGCTCAAGATCTCCATTGAAAGCAAAAACAAAGACAAGTCTGGTAAGTAACTTTCTCAGTTAGTAATTTATAGCTTCTGAAATTAGTTACATCTGTATGTATTTGTGTTTGTATATATATATGCTACATTATGCATTGTAAGATACAATGTGTGTCCTGCATATTAATGCTAAAATCAGTGTCAAAACGGAGCATCGAATCTTACAAACGTATTAAAAACAACAAACAAGAAGTTATGGAAGGTTGAAAGGTGAGTTTATATTGTATATTCTTAATTGAAGGAACAAACTGAACATTTCACATGCAGTTCTACTGAAAAAGTTAAATGTTAATTTAATCAGGGAATATGTTACAAATTGCTTATTAATCCTCTCCACATGGGTGAAAGGCCATGTCATCACATTTGTCAACTCGCAATCAAAATTTTATTGAACTACTATTTAGTGAATTTATGTGAAGTTTGGTATCAAACTGGAGACTATAATTCACGTTTAAGTATTATACATTATTTGATTTCTTAACTTAATAGTAAATATAAAAAAAAATGCATCTAAACATTGATTTTTGTGTGTCACGTGGTATGTTGAATGCAGCACTGGTTCAAATTAGAAGTTTGTGATGTCAAAATACATAGTCTGTAGTTTTGTACAAATTAGAAATTCAAATTACCAATATTAACAAGCTAAAATATAAAATAAGAACCTCCTATCTTTTCTATTTGTTGAGATATCACTCATGTACTGAATCAAACACAGTGGCCCCACTCACCTCTTTCCATTTTTGGAAACGCTCCTTTATATACGCTTACTTCTGTCTATGACATGTGAATGACCAATTCAAAGCTCAGAATGTCCCCCGAGTGTATTTCTTAGCCATTTTCAAGTATTACAATGTCATCTCGTTCTTTTGAAACAAGTCTTCATGCTGGTAAATTAAGTCTTTAGTCTGCTTGAAATTTCATATTTCATTAGACCTAAATACAGCTTAATTACTAAGCTTGATAAATTATAGTGGAATTCTATGGTATTGATATAGTAATTTATGATTTTTTGGTTATTTGAAATGTATATATAAAATCTTAAAAAAAATATTTTGTTTCACGTCCTCCATGTGCAAAAATTTTAT
>NW_013667239.1:186542-193464 GCF_000517525.1 Limulus polyphemus | reverse complement strand
CCTACGTCAAGCACCAAACGAGTACAAAGGCGTAACTAGAAGAGATAATTGTTTGCTTTACTTCTTTATCCACTGTTATATGTTTTAAGTAAAATAAGTTTAAGAAGTTATTTGTAAATAGTAATAATGTATATACATATATTATGTATAATAATTGAAATGTGATTGTATTTTACAAATTACTATTCCACTAAAACACAGCCAAGACAAGTCACTTTGTAAAGACTAAAGGTCAGTTTTATATTATTGGATACAGTAACATGAGTGCATGTGTGCCGCATCATTGTAACTTCTGTATTGTTAGCCAGGCATGACTGACAGGTCAATATAATAAAAATAATAAATATATGTAAATCTATAATGTTATGAGATTTAAGCTATTTAGTCTAAACATTTGTGTTTTTGCATTATAATTTGTAGTCATTCTAGAAAGAAAAAGGTTATAATTTTTATATATTTCCTAATTTTTTATGGTGGTTACGAGATTGGTCAAGCCGAACCTGTACAGAGATTCGTTAGTGAAAATAACAGATAAAATATAAAGTTTTTTCTTAAGAAACATTTGATAATTGTCTGGACATTATAAAGATTTTACATGTGAAATTTGATAATTTTTTTGATGTGTAAAAGTATTTTTAATCTTAAAATGAAAATTACTTTGCATGTTGGATAGGCAACATGTGAAAAAAAAAAAAGCATGAGAAAAACATTGTTTAACAAACCTTAAGACTTGATAAAAAAATCTGATATTTTGAGTATGAAATCCTTGTAATGTTTATTGATAATCTGCCAAAGTTTGTGAACATTTGCTTACTAATTTAAAAGTTATAGCATGAAATCTGTAAAAAGCACAAAATGGTTATGAGGTCGGTCCCAAGGACCGAGCATGTGCTGAAAGAGTTAATACATGTATGTTGATTGAATTGAGAATGATTTTTGTTGTCTGCTTCTGCCTTTTGTTACCTCTACCACTGAAAGTGAATGAATGTTATGTTTTCACCCGTGTGTGTGTGTGTTTGTCAGCAAAATTACTCAAAAATGACTAAATGTATTTGGAAGAAAGTTGGTATACATTTGAACTATTACCCAACTTAGAAGTGATTAGTTTTTGGTGGGTCAAGGTAACAAAATTCACACTATTTTTGCTCTATAAATCAGGCAAAAATTATGAAATTTTAATGAAACTTGGTGGATATATGTATAATATTATTCCTCATTGTCCTGCCAAAAATAGTCAGTGTCCATTGATAATGATGGACATATGGACACATCTTTGTATTTTTTGAGAGTTGAATATGATCAATGCTGCATGGCAGAGGTGTGCACTTTACTGAGTGCTCCCCTAGTTTTTGGCTACATGCTAAGTTCTTCAGGTCTGGAGAGTTATTTTTTCATTGACAAGGAACAACACTGAAAACTTGGGAAAATTAAAGAAGCTCTAAGAATACAAATGGAAAGATCAAGTCTTAACCAAGCAGAACTTGGAATCATCTACTAAAAAGAGTTTAGTTGGGAGTTCTTAGTGTCTTTAGTCAGGGATTCTTAGTGTGTTTAGATGGGAGTTATTAATTTTTTTAGTAGGGAGTTCTTAGTATGTTTAGTCAGGAATGTGTTAATGTGTTTAGTTTAGAGTTCTTAGTATGTTTAATTGGAAGTTCTTAGGTTCTTAGTATGTTTAGTTGAGAGCTCTCTATGTGTTTAGTGAGGAATGTTCTTAGTATGTTTATTCAGAGATGTTCTTAATGTGTTTAGTTGTGAGTTTTTGAAAAACTTGAACTTTATTCAAGATGGCTTGTATCTTATTTTTCATGTACAAAGTTGAATAATATAATTTCTGTTGAGGAGATTATTAGGAATTTGGGTTTGATATGACAAGTGAGAAAGTGAGATGATGTGCTAGGGATTCTAGATATGACTGTACTTCTTGAGAATTTTAATGAAAACTTAAAGTATCCATTTACATAAAATAATAACCAATACTAGCAAGGCCAAAGTCCAAAAATCGGCAATCTATGTACATCCATATTTCCTGAACAACACATTTAAGGACAATGACATTAGTATAGCTGATTAAATATACCATTGTTTGATATGCTAGTTACTTTAATAAACACTAGAACACAAGCAGTGGAATTAGACTACTTTCACAAAGGAAACAACATTGACTTGAAAGGTATTTTTATACTGAGATCAAGTCATCCACTTCAGAAAAAAGCCAAAGCAGAAATTTCATACATAAAACTTCAAACCTATTCTGTATGTGGTGCCTAGAATCCCAAAATAACAACTTTATGTTTGTATCTGGTATATTACTAGATGTAGATGTGTCATGTAGATAATTGCTGAAGCCTCATGAAAACATAACAGGATAGTTGATTTTATATTTTTTATCTTCTTGTCATTTATTTTTTCAACTACTTGGATGAGAAAAATTATTTTTTAAGACTAGTGTAAAAGCATTAACTGAAACATTGTTTTATAATGTAAGAAATTCAGACTTGATACAAATGCTATTTTTTTAACTTGTATTGAAAAATTGCATGAGTAAATATCTCAAATTCTTAATTAATTTTATTTTGAGTATTTTCAATTTTTGTTTCATTTGACAGTTGTTTGACAATTTCACTATCTTCAACTTTGGAAAACCTTATTTGATATTGTTAGTTTCATCTATTGTCAAAGTCATACTGCAAAGTAGTGTCATCTCCTACATAAGAACAACATTGTTGGTTTTTTTTCATGGACTCCTATAAAATAACTTATTTCTTATTGTGATATTTCTGAAGGTTCTTTGCCAGCTGATGAGTCAACTCCAGCAACATGTGATAACACAGAACCTACAGGACCTTCAAATGGACCATCTGTGAATTCATTGGTAAGAACTTACATGAAAAAACTTCAAAAGAAAAGGGATTTTTCTAAAGTTGTACATCAGTCCAGGAACAACTGTGTTCAACCAGTTCAGGCTCTGTGGAAAGAACCTCAAACTTCAAGAACCGATTCGAAGCATGAAAATCCAAAACCTAATGAAAATGATTCAACACCATCAGTAGAACAGGTGGAAGAAACAATTATTACAAATCAAGTTCTGGAAGAGAAACGTAAAAAAACTGAGTATTACTTGAAGCTTCGAGAGTTAGTATTGCCTTTTTTGTTCAACCACTATAGATTACAATTTATTTATACAATGTATATTGTTTGTACGGATATGTACATATGCATTTATTCTTACCATATAATCTGTTTATGAATGTAACCTTTTGACTCTTTCTCCCAAAATAGATAAAGGTTTTTCTTTAATCCACATCATATTCTTTTATTATAAGTTTAAAATAATTCTGAATATTATTGTTGTTATTTTTTATCATTAACAATGATGATACTCATGAAGTTAGTTTTATACATTGCAAGTTTAGTATATAGGTTTAGGAATAATCTAAGTCACCTAACCTGGTGACACCTTTTGAGACCATTTGTTTTGTGACTAAAATAATTCTTTATAGTGAAGTACTCAACTAATGAATCAATGAAATTTATTCATAACAGACTTTAGACATTTTGTTCATTGATTTATATCATGTATTTCAAGTCTGTTTCATAGAGTTATCTTGATTAATATGTAGATTTATTTTTCGTTGTGTTGTATAGAGTTAGCTTGCTTATCAGAAGTTATATATGATAATATTATAAGTGTTGATAGATTTGACTATATATATATAGATAAGTTTGGTATTTTGATGCCAATTCTGAAAGTTTTGATAGTATTATCACTATTGTAATGGGTGTTATTCTCATTTGAAGTTCATTATACTATGTATGTGGCACGTTAGAATTTGTGATCTCAAGATCTACAACTAGTGGCACTCGTATGATAAGTTACTATAGTACTTTTTAATCTCAAAACTTTCAAGTTGATTTTACAAAATCCACCATCATTTGGTAACAAATTTAAACAAGAGAAAATATGTTAGACCAATTTCTCATATAAATTTTTGCATAAGTTTAGGATTTGATTTCTTTCTTCAAACAATTCTGTGAAACTCCAAACATCTTTTAGTGTTGATGAAAAGGCAACTTTTGACATTGATTTGCACTCAGTATAAAATGACAATAAATGTTCATCTATTTCTTATTACTTTTGTTGGTTGAGGTCTCATCCATCATATCCAAGTTTGTTCGATCTCTGAGTTATCTAAAACAATTAAAGTGGTTACAATGAGAAGAACAAAATATCTTATGCTTACTGTTTCTTCTGCTTCACAGTTTCGTGTTGATTAGATTCTGGACAAAATCCTTTTTTTTTCTGAAACCCCATGGTAACCACATCTGCAATGTTTGTATTTTATGCAAACATAACACCTTTCAATCCTGCACTTGCAACTGAGATATTTTATGGATGTTTAGCACTGGGAAAAGGTCTTCTGTAGGTAAATTACTTTGCTAAAAACAGTGGATGTTCACCAAAATTTTGACACAAATGGGAGGAAGAATTCATTTCCAAGTAAAAGTTTCTCTACATAAGGTGAACCGACTAGCACAAAATTTGTATTGTTTAAAATCTCTAATGCTACATTATTATTGATAGGCAATTTTAATGCTTTTTTATAATTTTCTGGATATTGTATTGGCCAAACCACTTTAAGTTCTGTACTATTAACTTCAGATATTAAGGTTAAAATCTAATTTTTCATCAAACATACAGATGACAACCTTTTCCCATGAAAAAAAGCATTTGAGACATATATGAACTGTTGTGATGATATCTTCAACTGAAAATGTAACCAAATGCTGAAACATTCTAAATGGTATTGCTGTGTAGAAACTAAGCTTATTTAATTTGTTAAGTTGGGTAAAGTATAAATATAAGTAGTGTACAATGTATATAAAAACATAAGGAATAGGTAAAGTATATTGTAGGACAAAAGTAATTCTAAACATAATTTAAGTAATTGCTTTATAGGATTAAATAAAGAATATGATTTAATATTTATACGTTTTTTTTATAATACTAGTAGGCTTAAAAACAAGTATGTGTTAATATAGTACTGAAGTGCTTATGTGAGTGATTAAAATATAAATATTGCTTTATGAAATAAGATAAAACAGAGATTGGTGGATAAAAGGATTAAGAAATTTTATAATGGCTTGTAGGTCAGGGTGGAAAAAAGATTGGGTAGGATGCTGGGTCAAGGATGAAGTGGCTGAATTTGATAGTGATGAAGAAGAACCTTCAGACTTCAATGGATGACCTTAAATATATAGTTAGTAAAATTTCACATATTTAAGTAATACATGTTTTTTTTCTTTTTTAATAGTTTAATATGTGTATCAAAAAAGGTCATAATGAAATCTAAATCACAGCACAAACTTTGACGTAACAATAAATTAAGTGTGACTAATGACGTTTCCCTTGTATATCTGGTTTACAGTGTGACATCACAAATTTGTATTATTTTGTCACATCTAACTATTTTGTTTTAACATTTCAAGAGACACAAACAAAGATTGCATTGGATAAAATCACTAGCTCTACTACATCAAACTCATCCCCCACATCATTTTCTCATTATCAGACCTACAACATCCAGCCAGATTTTATTGTAACATACAATATTGAATGTGTGGAATCTATTTTACACAAATAATCATGTCTAGGAAGTGAAGCTATATAATCTAAACTTTATATAATTATTATTCATATAACATATGGCTAATACCTATTACTTTGGAGTTAAAACCAAGATTAATGTGTGTATTTATTTTTCTTTTATTAGGTAAAGAATCATCTTCATATTGTTTTAAGAAAAGATCGACAAAGACAGTATGCAGTGCCTCAATATTGCCAGCAATGTAGATTGATGGTGTGAATATGGTGGGTTTATTGTAATCCAGTGTATCAAAAGTACTATACAGTGATGAAATTTACATTACATTGTATGTTATACTGTCAGTGTAAAGTTTTCACCAGAATCTATTTAAAATGAAAGTAATTTCCACTGCATTTTTTATTGGTATATGATCTATTGGCTGACAATGTAAAAATTAACAGTAAGGATTTCTTTAAATACATTACAGGGAAACAAAATGTTAGGATAGGGATAGGATCCCTGAGAGATGATAAAGGAAGGCTAGTGACTGATGATTATGAGATGGCAAAAAAGTTTACTTTTACTTCGGTGTTTACTAATGAAGATTTAAGCAGTATTCCATATCTTAATCAGTTGATAAATGGAAACAAGATGACTGTGTTAATTCTGAGCTGGTTAAGAAAAAATTGGGAAGTTTAAAAAATGATAAGGCTCCTGGGCCAGATGATATTTCCCTAAGGGTTTTGAAGGAGGTTAAAGATTGGATATGTGAGCCATTTGCTACTATTTTTTGTCAGTCCTTGAATAGTGGGCAGATACCAGAGGATTGGAAGTTAGCTAATGCAACTTCTCTTTTCAAGGGAGGTGATAAAAATTGTCCCAATATTTATAGACCCATTAGTCTTACATCAATTGTGGGAAAAATTTTGAAAAGTCTGTTAAAATATGCTTTGGAAAATCATTTAACAAAGTTTAGAATTTTATTGGATAGTCAACATGGTTTCACTAAGGGAAAATCTTGCCTTACAAATCTTTTAACATTCTTTGAAAATGTTACTACTTATGTAGATGAGGGTAAGGGTGTAGATTTTGTGTATCTGGATTTTCTGAAAGCATTTGACATGGTGCCACATCAAAGGCTTGTAAAAAAATCATCTCTGTAGGTGTGGGGGATAAGTTAGCAAGTTAGATAGAAGAGTGGCTGGATGGAAGAAAGCAGAGGGCTGTTACAAATGGAGTTCAGTCAAACTGGATTAATGTCACAAGTTGGGTACCTCAGGGCTCAGTCTTGAGACCTTTGCATTTTGTGATTTACATCAATTACATAGATGAAG
>NW_013667239.1:183621-185580 GCF_000517525.1 Limulus polyphemus | reverse complement strand
GCAGTAAATTTAAGTGAGTTTAAGAAAAAGCTTGATAAGTATGTGATTGAAAAGGGCTGGCTTTAAGATTTTTTATTTTATTTTTTTAATCATTTTAATTTCGTTTTGAGGATGGAACAGCAGAGATGGACCAATAGGTCCCATGTTGTCCCAAAATATTATGTTATGTTATACCAACTAACCATATTACTAGTCTAAACTCACACAGATCCATAATATTTTCTGTAATGTAAAAAGATGTGGACTTGTTTTTGTCAAAATTCCTTTATTTTTCTGATGAATCTTAGGTTCTTTTAGTGTTGAGGGCTCTTGGACTGTCAAAACATTTTCTAGTAGTAATATGTTCCCTATAGTTCATGAACCAATTGCATTTAATCAAACTATTTTCTACAAATATTCATACAGAAAAGATTATTAAATATAATTTTTTTTTGTAAAACATATTGTTAATAAACATGTTGCAGTTAGGTCAATATAATGAAATAAAATTAATCAGTTTGTGATATAAAATGTTTTAAAACTAGGAAATAATTTGGAATATTTTAAACTTAGTTTAGAACATGTTTTTATCTGAAATCACAGAAAATGTTTTCCAATGTCATGAGTTTGGTAGTACGAGAGCTTTTTTAACAAATGAAATGTTTTATAGTATGTAAATAAATAAAAAATGGAGGACTGGATTGTAGAGATCAAACGTAACTTGCTCTTTTCCTATAAAGAATATCAATTCAGTTTACTTTAGTAAATTGCTAATAATTTCCTGATTTAATGCATATTATAAAAATAAATAGAAACCTGGCAAATATTTTAAGAGGATTATTATTTTGTCTAGATGCAATGATGTTTGATGTTCTCAAAATAATACATGTAAGTCATGAACATTGAACTATAAAAAAATTAGGAAATCTATCTTATAGTTACACCAATTTCAAAATGCTAAAATTATAAAGTGCCAATACAAAATATCTATAACTTTGTCTTTAAAAAAGCAGATTTTTCTAATTCAGCTTAGTTTTGCTTGTCATATTTATTCAAAATATTTAAATTTAAGAACAAAAAATAACAGTTGTTTTCTCTCTCTTCTTGTAAGACTGGTGGTTTCTTAACGCAAATACTATAATCCCCTCAGTGAGGTCAGTTGTAAGTTTACGGGCCTATGGTGCTAAAATCCAAAATTTAATTTTCTGTGGTGGACAGAGTGCAAGTAGCCCATTGTGTAGCTTTGCATTTAAAAACAAAAACAACAAATATAATAACCCAAAGTTCTTAGATGCCATTGATTTATGGTGAGTGCATACTAAGTTGAAATTACTAAGTGTGTTATGACATAAAAGCTCATTATACCTTAATTCTTTTACTTTTCTTGCAGAAGTATCACAAAATTTTTAGGATATACTGCATTTCAAAACTGCACACATTTCAAAAAGAAAAACAGTTCCAAATATATACTCGGGTAAAAAACCTATACCAGTTCTGAAAGACTCATGAAACTGAAGAAAAAAATAAAAATAAACTGGTTGGTAATACATAAACTCTAATAAGAAATGTTTGTAGAATGTTGTTAAAGTTTTCCACATTTATCTTTCTGTCCTAAATTGTACAAAATTATTAATGCATTAAATGTATTGTAAATCTTACATTATAGCTTTTGCTTTTGGAATTAATATCTAAAACTGTAGAATGTAATATAATAACTAAGAAGTAATGATTTCAATCCTGAAGGTTTTCTTGATCCCAGGGTTCAAAATCTTATTTTTAATTATTAGCATTGTATTTTGTCTTAATCAAAGTAATTAAACTATGTGCATTTCTTATCTGACTTACATAATAAATCTTTGTAAATTTTGGCCACACTTTTTTTTTTTTAATTTATAGCTGGACGCAGTGACTATTAAAAAAAAGATACGTCTCAATCTTGTTGAAAGCGACTGGATATATTAAATGGAACTTTCTGATAAA
>NW_013667239.1:176081-182802 GCF_000517525.1 Limulus polyphemus | reverse complement strand
AGAGCTAGTGCATGTATCTTCTGTATGTGACCAACAGGTTGTATCTAGCTGTAAGTGACATTAATCCTGTCTTTAGGATGTTCCATATGGTCAGAGCTAGTGCATGTATCTTCTGTATGTGACCAACAGGTTGTATCTAGCTGTAAGTGACATTAATCCTGTCTTTAGGATGTTCCGTATGGTCAGAGCTAGTGCAGGTATCTTCTGTATGTGACCAACAGGTTGTATCTAGCTGTAAGTGACATTAATCCTGTCTTTAGGATATTTCGTATGGTCAGAGCTAGTGCAGGTATCTTCTGTATGTGACCAACAGGTTGTATCTAGCTGTAAGTGACATTAATCCTGTCTTTAGGATGTTCCGTATGGTCAGAGCTAGTGCATGTATCTTCTGTATGTGACCAATACACTAAATAATTCCTTTGTTGTATCAGCTTATACACTTTATGCATACATAGCTAGAGGAAAGTTCCTTGCATTTATTGGTGTATCTCTTGTGTGATAATTCCCCATAATTCTGTTTTTACAACATCTGACACATTGTACATATGCAGATATAGACAAAAGAAAGATTCTTGTGGTCAGAGCTAGTGCAGGTGTATCTTCTTCTGTATGTGGACAATACACAAAATAATTCCTTTGTCATAACATCTGACACGCTGGACATATGCAGAGATAAACGGAGAAATGTTCCTTTTGGTTATAGCCAGTGCAGATGTATCTTCTGTGTGTGGTCAAAATATTAAAGTGTTCCATTGTTGCAACATTTGACATGCTGTATATATGGAGAGATAGACATAGAAAATTCTACTTTCTTCTTCTTTGATAAAGAATGTTATCTTGTGACATGAGTAAGGTGTGACCTTCTGGGAAGTACTGACAAGGCTGGACCTTAGATATAACTAAAAGCAAGGTTAGTCTTACTTAGTCAGGATCACCATTTAGTGCTCAAGTGCAATCGTCTGGAATTGTTCAGTTTCCAGTTGCTGTTTTTGTAGATAGAGAGACACCAGATGCCAGCTTGTTTGTTTGTTTATTTCCAAGTGAAAGAAGCGCGTCAGTCTCTTTTCCCTTGGTACACCCTTTTTTAAATTAAAGTTTGTATACAGATTCTAAGATTCTACTGTTTTGCCGACCTAATACCCATCTGTTGGTGTCAGTTTTACCTGACGATACCACATGCTTATTTATATAGTTGGGGCAATAAATAAGAAAACGCAAAGATAACCTTGGTCGAAAGAACTATAAAATATTCACACTCATATTACTAAAAAAGACTTCGGAGGTTCTTTACAATTGTGTCTATTAAATTGTTAGAACTTATCCAAGCTATTAGGAAAATTAACACAAGATTAATAGCAAATACATTTCTATGTACGTCGCTATTAAGCTGACGTACGATGATGGTTAGAGCGCTTTACTCGCAATCTGTAGATAGAGAGTTCAAATCCCGTCACTGAACAGTGCTCTCCCTATCAGCCATGGGACCGTTAAAACTTGACGGTTAATCCCACTTTTCGTTGGTAAAACAGTTGGCGGAGGGTAATCTATCACTTATAAACTAGGGACGGCTAACGCAAATATTCCCCGAGTAGCTTTGCGCGAAATTCAACAAATCCAAACTTTCAAAGGTCATTGGCTAAATATGAGGTTGTCTTACTTATTTATTTTTTATATTACGTACACCGATATGTACACAGGTCATTACGCCCAGCTATTATAGTTTTCCGCAAAAAAGAGCGATAATAGAAATATTAAACTACAATGACGTAATCTCACGAGTTAATTTCCGGGCGAAAGATAAACAAACATAGTTAGATGTGGATTTTTTTTGTTACGTTTTCGTTTTCGAGATATGATAGGTTATCAGAATGAGTCACTTTGACGGCCGTGTTAAAAGTTTGTATGTTACCAAAGTTGTTAGTTTACTAACAGAAACTACAGAAGAACCGACTAAATAACGTTGTAAATGATAACAATTCTATGAATTTACGTGTCTAAACTACGCATGTAAAATGTGTAAATAGGAAAATCGGTATACATGAAAGTTAGGGTTTCCTTTATTTGTTACACTCCTTCATGCTTTTATATTTTGTACTCTTATGCTTGTCGGGAATCTAAACTGTTACGTTATGTACTCTCCTATGCTTGTCGGGAATCTAAACTGTTACGTTATGTACTCTCCTATGCTTGTCGGGAATCTAAACTGTTACGTTATGTACTCTAATGCTTGTCGGGAACTAAACTGTTACGTTATGTACCCTCTAATGCTTGTCGGGAGTCTAAACTATTACGTTATGTATTCTCTAATGCTTGTCGGGAATCTAAAGTGTTACGTTATGTAATATATCAAGAATAAATTTCAGAGTATAACGATTTGAATAAGTAGCTTAACTACGGAGATATTTTAGGAAGCCAATTTACAGTTAGTGACATATGACTAGCACAAAGATTTCTTATTTACAGTATTTATGATATTTTAAACCAATTTATTCGAAAGAGAACGACAAATAATGACATGATTTAATGTATAGAAAATGAGAGACTTATTTTTCTTCTAGATAATTCCTTTGTGTCGTATTCTCTTACACACTTTACTTGTGAAGAAATAGACATGATTTAAGAGTATGGGCGTAGCTACATATAGAGCTGGTAGGGCTTCAGCTTTTAAAACTATATTTAAGATGATAAATTAAGACTTTTTGCAAATTTTTAATTCATATAAACTGTTCATCTAATTTTTGTGAATTGGAGATTTATCCGAGTTTATAACTATATATAGTATATATAATCTTAAGCTCCTCCAGATAGGTTATACGTAAGTCTGAGAACTGATAACGCTAAAATTCATGGTTCGATCCATGCGGTGAGCAGATTGCCCGCTGTGTAGATTTGTGCTGAATAACAAACAAATATAAAGTACGTGTATCTGAAATGTTTATAATTTAGTCCCTGGCCCGGTATGGCCAAGTGGTTAGGGAGCTCGACTCGCAATCTGAGGGTCGCGGGTTCGAATCCCCATTCCACCAGACATGCTCGCACTTTCAGCCGTGGGGGCATTATAATGTGACGGTCAATCCCACTATTCGTTGGTAAAAGAGTAGCCCAAGAGTTGGCAGTGAGTGGTGATGACTAGCTGCCTTCCCTCTAGTCTTACACTGCTAAATTGCGCAGATAGCCCTCGTGTAGCTTTGCGCGAAATTCAAAACAAACAAACAATTTAGTCCACCCCCTCCACTGTAATTTCATAGCTACGCCCATGACTTAGAGTTTGCATATCTCGTACATTGATTGTTATATGAAAATTGCACTACGTTTAAAAACAAATGTTAGGTAACGTTACTAGTTAACAGGGGTGAATTCGGAGGAGATTCCAAATCAAAATATTGTCATGACATACGTTGTTTCAGTATGCTCGTTGGGTGAAACCTGTAGTCACAAGGAAACGTGCTATATATATACACGATTCTCTCTCGTAGATGAAGAAACATACCACGCGTGATAAATGTTTAAGATAGAACTTTTTCCTGCATTATCTTGGACTGGGCATAGCCCAATAGTTAGCGTGTCCGGACCGTAAATCCGAAGATTCGTCTATACCCAGCATGGAGTAATGTAACACCAACACACATATAAAAAGTAAATTACAAAACATACAAAATTCCCTACTCATGACAGCATACAAAGTACCCAGTTCCACATCATCAGCCATTCTACATAAATATGCAAATTTACAACCACTACCTGACAGATTCTCACATAGTTCATTAACTTACTCTCATGAACAATTATAATAAAATCAAGTTGTTATACAAATTATAACGACACTGCATACATGATGAAAGTAGTCCAACGTACCTCTCCCAAATGAACATCTTCTAATCAAAGGATACATACAACTAGAACTTAAACATATCACTAGACCGAAGAATTGTGAGTGTATTAAAAGGGTATTTATGTCTAATGCACTACTAGTGATTTAACCTAACGATGAGTGTGTATGTGCTATCTTTGGAACTGCTTGTGATGTGTAAGAAAATGTAATAATACCACATTCAATACCAGTCTCACTACACACACGGACATGGCTAGAAAGGAGTCTGAGAGTGTATCCAGTATTGTGGATAAAAACTTGATCCTCATCATATTATAAAGATGATATGTTTCCAATGAAACCACATTAACCTAATGTCAAGGAGGTAGGAAGAGGTTCACATCGAACCAGACCCTCCCAAATCTAAAAGACCTGAATCTCGATCCAGAAGGGAAGACAGACAGAAGGTATAGGTGTATAACTTAGAACTGCTTGAACAAATTTTTAAAGTAGAGTTTTTATCTACCCTAATTTTTTACCCCATCTTCGACATCCAAGGTATATGAAGTTTCAGACAAAACATATGAAGCTGTAATATACATAAATAAAAGACGACCTACGTGAACCAATTTTTTAGCGGCTTTCTAATTTTCCTGATAACAGTGATTTTGACTATTGTAGTAACCAACCCAAAATAATTTCTTACCCTCAAAAATGCAAGTCTATGTTCTAAAATCCTCTTCTATCTCAGTTTGTTATCTAATTTTGTGTTGTTTTAAACACCAGTATATTAACATTATAACATAAGTGTGTATTCTTTAGTGTGTTTTTGACCTACATTCACCAAAAGTTAATCGATTAGTCATTAGGTTGGAATTCAACATTTGTTCCAAATATTATTTGAAATCAGATGAAGACTTTTTGAGTTGTACTGTTCAAACACATACAGGAGTGAAAAGAAGAGCCCCACCAACGAGGCTCGGCATGACCAGGTGGTTAGAGCACTCGGCTCGCTGGTTCGAATCCCCTTCACACTAAACACGCTCGCCCTTTCAGCCATAGGGGCGTTATAATGTGACGGTCAATCCCACTATTCGTTGTAAAAGAGTAGCCCTAGAGTTGGCGGTGGGTGGGTATGACTAGCTGCCTTCATTCTAGTCTTACACTGCTAAATTAGGGACGGATAGCCCTCGTGTAGCTTTGCGCGAAATTCAAAACAAACAAACAAACAAGTAGGAATAGTAACTACTATTTTAATCAATTCATTGAACAAAATTAACCAACAAGAGGAATAATAACCAAAATTCAATACCAAACACAATGGTGCCATATATGAAAGAGTTATATGAAAAAAAAAATTAAATGCACGTAAACAAAATTTACGTAGTAACAGTATACCGGCACCGTACACTTTAAAATAATATTTTAGTTCGACCAAAGGATCTCATTCAACTTGAAAATAGGATTGGTAGTGTATGTGAAATTTATGAAAAATGAGTAAACGCATAAAAGAACATAAAGATTGTATAATATTCGACCGAATTAATGCTAAACAAATCAAGTTCTTACAAAAAAAATCACATTCCAGGTGGAACACAATAGAACTTCGGCGAAAAATGATAATAAATTTCACTGTATTTTTTATAAGTCATGTTGGTGAGAAGAATAACGCGAATATGAGTACTAGTACGATTATACCAACAAAATATAACATTCTATGTGTTTAATCACACGCACTGGTGTATGACATTTAGAAAATGCGTTAGGGAGCCTGACATACGACATCAATCCACAGAAGAACTTTAAAAAAATAAATGTGAATCATAATCTATCATTCAGTTTACCACTTGTGACTGAGTTATACTGGTTTAGAGAATTTCCACCTTTCGTTACTAACCCTGGATAAGGGCAAATCGAAAGAATAAGATTAGGCTTCACATGGTAGTGGATTGTACATTATATCTAATCAAAAACACCTTAGATGTGAAAAAAATGTGCGGCCAAAAAGGGATTCAGCGAGCGACTTCAAGGAATGAAATCAAAATTTGCAGCCAAACTGGTAGCTACACTTATAGCATTGAAAAACATTTTACAGCATCTACTTATTCATTAGTTAGCCAGGCCGCGTTTTTTGTTCAATGTTGAGCATGATGGTGGGTAAAATAAAATACGCGGACTGGCTAACTGATGATTGAATATTTGCTGTAAAATTGTTATCAATGCTATAAGTGTAGCTACTAGTTTGGGCAACGATTTTGGTTTCAATCCTTTAAGTCGCATGCTCAATCTTTTTTGGCCGCACCTGTTTTTCACACCTAAGGTGTTTTTGGTTAGATATCACAACTTTTTGTTATTGCACTCTAACAAACCACACCATATAAGGAAGTGACACTCGATAGCAACCCACATTAGCTTTAGGATCGCAACCCTATTATTTGGAACAGACCTATACTTTAGAGAACCAATTAGATTCTTTAAAATATATGGTGGTAGTTTTCCTTCTTTATACCATGGAACTTAGGTTACTAGTTTCTTGTCAACTCCTCCCCATGCAATCGGTACAGCCGTATCAAGCATCATTATTTATGCTAATTGCTTAAGCTAATATCACGTGACGCTAAACGCTTTTTAATTAGGATAATTTCATAAAATTTAGTAAATTTGTGCTGAAAAGTTGGCAATCAATAATAACCGTTCACCCGGACGATTCTTTTGAAAACTTGAGCTAAAAACTGCTAATCTAGTTTGCTAGGCATAACCAATACTTGTGTATTTGCACGTCCTTTCATCCGATAGTTTGCTGTCTAAATCAGCCGTCTTAATCCAAATGACAAAAAGCTAAAAATACTCCACTGTTACTCTCAGGTGAAGCTGTAGTAAAAAATGTTAGACCGATAGCTCACGTGACTT
>NW_013667239.1:174380-175100 GCF_000517525.1 Limulus polyphemus | reverse complement strand
AATAATTACAAGAAATCTTATTGAGCTACAGTTTCATAAATAAAAGACAGATTTAAAACTGCAATACTAAACAGATGTTGTTGTATATTATTGCAGTTTTAAATCCTATACTTCTTTTGGTGGACCCTGTATAAAGTATTGTTATTACAAATAGTACAATTTAAAATATTTCATACTCTTTTAATATTCTGCGAATTATGTTATTAATATTGTTACGTGTAGTGTTGTATTCTGAAAAACCTGCATAACCTGCAAAGAGAATAATGGGTCAGAGGAAAGCATAATAATTTAATGAATGATCAGTGAAAAGATTTAAGGTCGCAAGAGGGAGATTCCCAGTGGATTTATATTACAAAACTGTGGAATGATTATTGATTGCATTTATATTTGTGCGTGCATACTTCGGTGTGTTTGTGAAGAGATAATATACACTGAGTAGTCACAAGTAAATAGACACCTAATTTTTTCGTCATTTAACTGATTTATGCTAATTTGTGTTCACAGAGCACTATATAAATGAAAATGATCCGCACACTAATTATCTTGTGCTACAATATGCCTAGAACTCAAGGTTCTCTCGAATTGTGAGATTTTGTTAGAGGAAGGATAGTTGGTTAAGCAGATGGTGGAATAAGTCAGCGGCAAATTTCGCAGAATTTGGGAATCCCGCTTTCGACAGTCAACACAATCATCGTGCAGTTCAGGAAACAAGGCAAGGAA
>NW_013667239.1:155610-173458 GCF_000517525.1 Limulus polyphemus | reverse complement strand
TGGAGTGTATTGGCAATATAAATTTTGCAAAATACGTCGAGATATTGGAGGAAGGACTCTTGCCACTCTATTCCTCTGGTGTCGTGGACAAGAACACAACGTTGTTCCAGGAAGATGGAGCACCGTGCTAGAAACATCCAAAAGTGGCAGGAAGAAAATGGTATCCAGAAGTTGCCCTGGCTGAGCCAGTCTCCTGACATGAACCCCATCAAAAACCTTTGGGCCATACTCGACCGACAAGTCAAGAAACAACAACAACAAAAAAAAAACTTCGAAGAGTGATTTGTTCATATCATTCCATACGAAGGCATACCATTCAAGTCATTGGATGCAGTACCTATATATATTTCTGTGTAATAGTAATGTTGAAACGGGTGCTTGAAAACAGCCTTCCTCGTACATAAGATGAATTATAGAAAGCATCAGGGAAGAAGAGTGTGCTTTCGACACGACAGCCTTACCATGGAGCCTTTTACACTGGAAACTACGCTGCAGGACTAATGTCAATATGCATGGTTGTCAGATAGAATATGAACAGATATGGTGAAATGAACTCTACCAAAGTTATGAGGCTCCAATATAGTTTTAATATAATATATTCAACCTATGTATATATCTATATACACAGCGTGGTCACAAGTAAATAGACACCATATTTTCAAAAAAAAAATGGAATTTTTCAGTCATATTCACATGAATTGATATATTTATAATTTAATTAATATCTAGTGGATTTTCCTTTCGCTTCGTGGAGTTCGTTGATGCGTTGGGGCATCGTGAGAATCATCTCGTCAATTTTAGATTGTGGGATTTTCGCCCACTCTTGCTTCAAAACTTGGAGTAGTGAATTGAGTAAAAGAAAAATTGGCAGTTGATATGTATATATATATATTTAATGTTTTATGTGCGCGAATTTATGCAACTCTTTCAATTGCAATTAGCCGTCAACACAAGGTCGTAATGGAACAGCATTTATCAGAACTACATTTTGACATTGTTTGGAGTTACATAAGTAGCGTGATGCCACCGAAAGGCTCTCGCTTTTGAGAATGATGTTAATAGTCTTTACTGAGGCAAAACATTCATATACTCAGATTATAGAAATATGTTTCGATCGAGAATTTAGAATTTTCGAGACAGGGATATCCCGCGCACTTAATGGTATTGGAAAGAAAGGAATATGGATCAACTTGGTGAACCCTGGACCATCCAAGAGACCTGTAACAAATCGTGCCCCAACCGTGGTAAGTGAAATGTGCCATCTAATACCAGGTAAAAATATACAAACACAAAATTCAGTGGCAATAGCGTCTAAATGCCCTCAAGCAACAGTATGCAACATATTCATGAAGGATCTCCGTTTGAAAATCGACGTAAATCATATGTACTCCTATCTGTTCAAGCAGCTGAAGAACTAAACAGATTGTGGAACCTCAGTGAACAAAGGAAAGAATCCACGAAATACGTGGAAATCTGTTCAATTCTTGGCTTCCTCTCCCACGCAGTATCGATGAGCCGTGAATTCGACGAAACTAGTCTACTGCAGAAGGAGTAGAGGCCTTCAGATCTACTGCACATGACAATTTGTAGAATACGTTTTCATCGTTGCATATGACTTGAAATAATCAACGTGTGTACAATAAACTATTTCATGATCTAACTTATCAAAGCAGTTGACCTTTTATAAAAACTCAGCAGGATGTCTGGTATGCTGGTCAATGTGGAGATAGAAAAGCTGAAACTCTGTTTTGCCTTTCCTGTTAATTGGAGTTGACTGACGACATTGATGAAGTAGCAGTCTGGGGAATCTTACTGAACTTCGAATTATTATATAGCTTAAAGCAAGTCTCTAGGCCGACTTAAGCTTTTGTTCCAACTTAAAAACTATATAGACGCCTCTACACTGATATGAGCTGATTTTCGAACTTACAAACCCGCATAGAGGGTTACTTGTACTTTACATGCACGATTTATATATATGACGTTGCAGGTGCAAGTCATGAGAGCATGGCGACATGTTTAGCACCTGTGTATTTGGTTCACGGCGAATTCCATAACCATTCAAAATTGCATTCCTGCCAAGGATATAGTTATAACTGGAAGATTATGTCAAAAAAAGAAACATTAAATGTTTGTCACGAAAATGGAAAATAACCCACTTAGCGGAGCATTTAGGAAAGCAACTACTATTAAACCACACCGCAAGCCAATCCGCAGCAATACCCTCATTCGCAAAGAGACCTTGGTTACGAAAGATAACCCTCTGATCCATAAACCCGCTGAGATAAAGCTGGACTTCTCTGTTGGTACCATTTAATAAATAAGAAACAAGGATTTAGAGTTGCTGAATATTCGCAAGCATAAAGTTTAAAAGATCCCAGCCATTCCTGAAAACGAAAGGTTGTTTCAATAAGAAAGATGACTGCAAATCGCAACAGTCCATTCGACAACACATCTGCTACGTCCTCAGACGTAGTTCCAATGAACTTTTGTGTTTTTATCTGCCTAGATGTGGCCTTGAAAGCCTAAGTCCACGTTCAAAATAAAGTCTAAGAATGACCTCATCATCCTTTGAAAAAGTTTGTTACAGTATAATTGTAGTATCAGACAATTATGCCTAATCATGGTCATTAAATGAACTTTTGTGTTTTTATCTGCCTAAATGTGGCCTTGAAAGCCGAAGTCCACGTTCAAAATAAAGTCTAAGAATGACCTCATCATCCTTTGAAAAAGTTTGTTACAGTATAATTGTAGTATCAGACAATTATGCCTAATCATGGTCATTAGATTGACCACTACCGCCGATGGAAGAAATAGAAAATAGGGTAGTATGGGACATGGAACATTGTTTTCACAAGTTACGCTTAGCCTTAGTAGAAGGTTTTGGGCAGTTGTAAGCTATGTTTCTAATATAAAAAGAGAAGTCCAGTTTTCTCTTTCTTTCATCTTTACTCGAACAATTGTTAATGCGGATTTATTTTCATTTTTTAGACAAATTTTCATGTTTCTAACCTGTATTATTTCCTTTTTATCTTCTCAGGTAAAATAGTATTAGACGTCTACAAATCTAACACAATTCACATAAAACCATTAAAATAGCAATTCTCTTTTTATGCAATATTTTGTTCTAGTTTCACTGGTAGCACATATACACTGAAATGTTATTTATTCGCTAAAGGTCTATTAATAAGAAGTTAATGCAATTTGGACAGTTTATTTTACTCTCATTACCAGTATAAAAGATTGATAACAGTTCTTTTTTTAAAGCATATCTCTATATCTATAAGCAACTAAAAATTATTCCATTATCTGTGGTAATGCCCCCCAGTGGTACAGCGGTATGTCTGCGGACTTACAACGCTAGAAACCGGGTTTCGATACCCGTGGTGGGCAGAGCACAGATAGCCCACTGTGTAGCTTTGTGCTTAACTACAAACAAACAATCTGTGGTAATCAACTAAATAAAAGTTCATGTTAATGCTTTTAAGTAAAAGGTATAATTAAAAACGTTTTGTCTAAACACATCTTTTAGTGTCACTAATTAAGATTATTTCATTGTATTTATCAACCACATATATATATTATGCGTAAACAAAACGTCACATTTTATTATTCAGTAAAGTTGAAGATCCTATGCGTTCTTGTAGTCGGAATATTGCTTGAAAACCTTTCATAGCTGAGTGATCTATAGGAGTCGCTTAAGCCTCGTTTAGTTCGAACAACGGGTATATAAAAAAATTCTTACTTCGTCCAACCATGCAGGTCGTCTCAATGAACTTTGCCCACGTGGTCCCACCCATTAAAAGAAGTGTAGGTTATCTATGTATGTAAGCATATTTATCGTACATTGCCTGCATAAAACTAAAAGGTGCAGATATAGGTTTACGAAGATTACCCGCATAGACGTTCGTCTGTTTGTTTTGTCGTTACTCATTACTGATTGGCTGGGAAAGCAAATTATTCTATGCGGATACATGTCGCATTGTTATATGTTGCTCAGAGATTAAAACCACCTATAACTATTTGTGCTACGATGAGTAACAATTATGTTAACAAACATTTAAATAATTCGTTAACTAGCAGTCAAATTCCGCTTAGTTTACTCATCTAAGTGTTATATTCTGTTTTGATAATTCAACTGAGTGTATTTCAAACTAGGAAACTAAGTTTTACGAGGTAGGCCTGGTATATTTGAAAGTTTGAGGATTATACGGTTGCTTCTACTGGAATCTCTTAAAGTTAATTCATCTAGGTGATACAAATATGAATGTTTTTGAGGTTAGTGGCTTTTCATTTAACATGAACCAAAGATGTCATGTTTAACTCGAAAAAAGAGAAGTTTGTAGTGATTATCTCTCTATTATAATGCTAATTACATTTACCTGCTTACGTAATTTGAGAATGGAACGATATTATGATATTAATGTTTGCTTTTGTTTTATCCTCATTGATGTACGATATACAATTTTATTTCAGATTTTATTATATTAAGTTTTACTGCCCATTCATCAATTATATTTAAATATTCTAAATTTTTATGATTAAGTTACACTATAGATTTAAACATCTTTCTCCATTTTCAAATAGATCTATTTATTTTATTCTAACAGGATGTTGCTGTTGAATTGCAAATCTCTAGCGGTATTAGGGAACTAGCTAACACAGTCTTCACCAGAGTAGGCTATCACGCCAAAACTGTAGTATCTGTTTTTTCTATTCAGATCAAAGTAAATGAAAATTTTTGCTAAAAAAAGTGAATCTACTCCTATATTCTGACTGGAATGTGGAATCAAATGGCTCAAGGGCAGAATACCATTCAACAAGCAACGTTGGAACTTGGTATGAAATTTCTTATACACACATATATATATATAAGCAGCATGTATAAATGGACGAAATAGTTCTATGTATATGCAGTAGTATTGCAGTAACAGTGTACAACACTTCGTCTTAACTACTACAGCTGTATAATTGAATGAGATACTGTTAAAAAAATCATTTTTCGTGTACTCGTAGTCTAAAATCCAATTAGAAAAAAGGTATCCTATGTGATTACAATAACTAGTTCAAATTACAGTGTTTTAATATTAGCCCACTCGTTGCAGTAACTGTTTGAAATCGGTGTTTTAATTCTAGCCTACCCGTTGCAGTAACGACTTCAAACCCAAATGTTTTAACTCTATCTCACTTGTTGCAGTAACTGTTTGAAATCACAATGTTTTAATTCTAGCCTACCTGTTGCAGTAACGATTTCGAACCACAATGTTTTAATCATCGCTTTTTTAATTAAGAAATTGTGGTGAAACACCACAGTAAGACAACTACAAATTTTTAACTTTTTATCTCTGTCGTTAGCTGCAGGCTCAGTTATGTAACGAATAATTCGCATTTTTGCCGTTATACTCTTTCTCGTAATCAAGTAAAAGCATAAAGTTGATAATAAACAGAATGCATCACCAGATAAACACTGGTAATTTTAGGATTCAATGAGATTTCAGAGCCATTTATATATCATGAATAGAATATCAAATGAAATCCTTTACAGAAGTTTAATATCTAAAATTGTGTCCAAAGTACGTTTGTTATTGCTATTCATTAAACCCCTAATTTGGAAAATGTGTAGTTTTGTGTATTTAACTTTCCCGAAGGAGTAATTATAGACTTTAACCTTAAGTAACACCCAACATCACTTTCCTAAGTGTTTTCTTTGTTTGTGTTTAAGCCCCAAAGCTACATAATTGGCTATGTGGGTGTTGAATCCCGATTTTTAGCATTATACGCTCTCCCTCAAGCTAAGGGGGTGCTTTTCCGTAGGTTAACCGTACTTCTGCATCTTTATAATGCATGCTCTTAAAGATATCTCATCATTTGAATTTTATAAAGCGGGTGCAGCTTTGTGGTTAAAAGGTCTTGGTTCCGAGATGTGATACCGTTGGACACTCTCCGCACTTTCAACTGTGGGCGCTTTATAAAAGTGGAAACAGTTAATCTCGTTATTCGGTTGAAAGATTCGGACAAAGTCCTTCTATTGAAAGTTGAGGCTGGCTAGCTGCCTTCCATCTGGCCATTAGTTCAAATTAGAGTCATAAATCAGAGGAGTTTGTGATCTGGCCACTTACTTTACCTCAGATGCACATGAGGTGCCATTCACGATGAAAATTCCCCTTTGAACCTCTAACCTGCTCAAGCCATACCGAATTTGGAAGTGATAGACTAGAGGGAAGGTTGCCAGTCAATATCACCCACTGCCAACTTTTGGGATACTCTAATCGAATAGTGGAAATTATAATCACTTTATAACGTCCACACGGTTTATAAGGGGATCATGTTCAGTGATGGGAGTTGAACCCGCAACTGGCAGATTTTGAGACAAGCGCCCTAACCACTAGGCCCATATTCAGTGATGGGAGTTGAACCCGCAACTGGTAGATTTTGAGACAAGCGCCCTAACCACTAGACCCATGTCAGAACACCGTAGATACTATTGCCAAAATATATAATTTACAATTACCAGCTATAAATGGTGTCAAGGACTAATCAATAAGCTCGAAATATTTTCACACATTTAACCGTAAAGGTCATTAAGTGTAATAAATATGAACCATGAAAAATAATACTAATAATGCTGATATATAATTCACAATTTTACTTTCTTACATCTGCTACCATTTATTGAAAATAGTTATTTCTATACGAAGTATTTATTGGCAGTATATTATATACTGCAAATATATATTCAACGTTGATGTATTAGTTCGACTTTAATATGTTTCCATTGTCGCTACTTTAGGTCGAGAGTTTGAATTAAACAATACCAGTTCAACACCTTGTGTTATTAAAGATGAAAAGCGGGTGAAGGAAAAGAAAACTGTTAGAAAATCGTCTCAATATGTCGCTACGCTGGAATGGTTAGTATGAAATTTTTATATACTTCTTTCCTGAGATTTTGAATTGGTACCAGTTGTTTATAACATGCAGATTTGACCAACGCTTTTCAAGCTCAACGTGATAGTACGCTAATATAAATTATCTAATTTTGTAACATTTCAGTGAGAAATCTCTCTTTTTATTGTATTTTATAACAAATGTGGGATGTCATTCTCCATCATTGACTATAACTTTTGTAACGATCTATAGTTGTTAACCTTTAAGTACATAATTATTAGAATCAAACTGAATATTAGTTGCTTAGCACTGGAATGTGCAAGTTCAGATATTAATAACTTCTCCTAGTTTTTGTTACATTTATTAAAGAATTCTGATTTTAATATACTTTTGTTATACCTAGCTTAAGGGAATAATTTAATTTGTGTCTTGTTTGTTTGTTGCTAAGCGCAAAGCTACACACAGTGCTATCTGCACTGGATCCTGCATGAATCTAATCCTGAATTTTAGTGTTATGTGCTCTGAAGCTTACTCCTGAGCCATTTGGGGACAGTTTTGAATTCACCTGAGAAAAAAAAAGTTAATTAAAAACAATGACCCAATTTAACAGGAATTCGGAATACTGCCAAGAGATCTGGTGACTGGTAGTCATATTATGTTAATGTGAACAAGAAATAGTAATCTCTTTTTCTCCAAGTAAACGTTTCTAAACATTTACTGAAATTTAACCAAGTCCAATGGTAAAGCCGTTTAACACCCAAAAAATACTCGCCTAGCTCTTGATAAAAATCTCTTAGCTTAGGTCAAAGTTTGTTAGTTTGTAATTAAGCACAAAGCTACTCAATGGACTAGCTGTGCTCTGCCCGCAACGGGTATCGAAACCCGGATTCTAGCGTTGTAAGTCCGCAGACATACCGCTGTGCCAGTGGGGGCTAGGTCAAAAGTAAAAGCCACAAAAATAAATTATTTTATTACGTAAATAAATATTTATGAGAACCTATTAGACTGAACTGCAACAGCTTTGGCTAAAGAGTTGAATGCTAACAAGAAACTAGATGATTAAGTTCATAGGGAGTGTTTTTGCGGCCACCTATTAGCCCTATGGTAGAGATCTGGATTTCGGATGTGGCGAGCTGCGTTCGAATTCGTGCAATACTACAAAACATTTCCTGCACTATAAGCTGTGGATATGTTATAATATTGACAATCAATGCCTTAGCATGGATGATGGGTGGTGTGTGACTGCTGTCTGCCTTCCCTCTGGTCAGTAATTCAAAATTAGAAATGTTGGCATATAGCCTTAGTAGATTTGCCATAAATGCAAAATACAGTGTTTGTACATCTGTTAAAAAATCAATCAAAAACTATTTAATAATATTGAATTCAATGGATGTAAAGGTATTAAAAGGCTGGCTGCACGGATAGCAAAGATCCAAACCATAATAAATGGCTAATCTCAAACGAAACAAAAAGTAACATGTTTAAAACTTTTAACCTAATGATGCAGTATCCTCATCAGAAAAGTCTGGGGTAATATAATCTACCAGGCAATCTTGTAGTTACCTCTTATCTCTGTACAAAATCAAATGTCAGACCTCTTTGCTTTTAATATTGGGACAGTTGTATGTCTAAGAATACAACGTTAAAATTCGGAGTTTGATTCCCCACGGTAGATCCAGTAGATATGCAGATAGCCCAATGAGGCTTTGCTCTGGAAAACACAATAAATCAATCAAACAGTCAATCTTTACTGTTAATATTACATTCCTTTAGTAGTTTACGTATTCTGAAAATAACTTTAGCAGGATATAAGAATGCATATTTGAATTTGTTGTATAGGGGTCTTAAAGAGCCACTACGTCAACAAAAACAGAGGAAATATCACAAATATTAAAAAACAACTAGAAAAACTATGCATATTTTCCTCGATTTATATCATCCGTGCTAATTTTTCAAGCTATATTAGAGTATATCTGTCTTATTCACTTCACAAACCAACAATCGTCATCGCACGTGGCGACACTTTACAAAGTATTCTTGGCTCATGCGCAAGATCCCACATTCGCTCAGAAGTTTGTACGGTCATCAACATTTGCCAAAAAACTTGACTTGATTATTCAAAAAGCAAAGTTTGCAAAGTCCTTTCAACATTTTGGTTTGTCAAAATTCCAAATTATCATCAACAGTCGAAATCAACTACGCATTTTCTTGGATCTTAGATGGTAACCTCATCTGTCCTTTGTTTGTTTGTAATTAAGTAGAAAGCTACACAATGGGCTATCTGTGCTCTGCCTACCACGGGTATCGAAACCCGGTTTCTAGCGTTGCAAGTCCGCAGACATACCGCTGTTCTACTGGGGGGCACTCATCTGTCCTACCTGTGTATTTAGAGAATATCATGTGATATGCTCCAGTGAAATGCCGTTACAACTCCCTAGATAAATCGAGCTGTTATCTCAAGATATCAGATCAACATTTCACTATGAAATATCATTCAATAGATTAAAACGTAAAGTTTTCAATCCCTATCAGATGTTGATCTCTGTACTATAGTCAAGCAGCTATCATACAACATCTTGTAGACATCTTACCACGGACCATCACTCAGTAGCTCATAAGGCAATGAATACCACTTTCTTTCAGTCATGGATATTTCTACTGATCATTTAACTACTGACCAAGTAATTAATGACATTTATAATGATGACAGACTACTGGTGTTTTCTCATTCAATTCTTTACAAAATGTCAAATATGTACTGCCAACATCTTCCTCCTCATCAACGTATTTGAGACCATACAACGGAGTGCTCTCGTCGTAAGAGTAAACCTACTCCTGTGTTTCTGATTCTTGGATTAAACTCTTTTTAAGAGACCCATTCGTGATGTAGCGTATAAGCTTGTTGATGTGTTTGACGCGCTGAAGTACATCATGTGAACGAGTTGTTTATGCACTGCAGGCATATACCAAAGCCAAAGCTAGTCAACAATCTCAACTTTTATTTTATTACTGTTTTGTTATAGCATCTTATACGATACCTAGCTTTTTACTCCTTTTGTTGGTGTGAAAACGCATATGTAGCTACTCTAAAAATTTATATGAACACTGCATTGTCAGTGCCGTAACCACGGGGGCGCGAAAGGGCGCAATGCGCCCTCTCATAAAAAATGCGCCCTCTATAAATCTGCCTTAAAAAAGTAAAATAATGCCTCTTTTTTCGAACTTGAATAATTCCAATGTACTCATGTATAAAAAATATTAGGTAACTGAAGTAGTAGTTGCTGTAAATCAATATTTATAAGATAAAATATATTTGTACTTATGCTTTCGGTTTTTGTGTTTTTTATCGCATCGACGGCTGCATACCGCTGACGTGGATTATTCAGATTTGTCAGATTTCAAATAAATTGTTATTGATCGATGCAACGTTAATCGTTCGTTTATTAATAAAATAAGAATTATAACCGAATTGTTGTCGGATATCAAAGATTTTTTCATGAGTGAATTCGCTTATGGAATAATAAGGAACATCAATAAATTATAACAAAATTTATAACGAAAACTGAAAATGATTACAATGTACTCGCGCCCTTTGAGTTTGTCATTGCGTCCTGGCTACTACATTGTGCATTGTATCTGCACTGGGTAGGGGACCATACGTCAGATCTTTTCGTTCGAACACCAAGAGACTTAGAGGACAATCAGTCAAATGTCACTCAGTTACATAGGTTCTCCTCCCAATCAGTTTAGTCAAGGCTTACATCTCAGAAAATATGTGATTGACATGTTGCACTAGATATTCAACCAAATCATGAGACTGAGTATATTGTGAAGTGTGTATTTTCACCACATACAACACTCGACAATCCTGTGAAAAAAACTTGGGTATCACAATTGGCTCTTTGTTTATCTCTCTAGGTGCTTGAAATCGTGTTATCCAGTATTTATCTAAAATATCTTCAATGGACTGTGGTTTAACATATGGATAAGCTTCAGCCTACTTATTGAAGTAAGTGATAATGAATGGCACATAATGATTGCTTGATTGCCCTTCTCAGCTTCGGATAGAAGACGAGGTATATATCACATTTATGATTGACTTCTATTATGTACTGTGTTATCCAGTCTTGATAACAATGATTCACCTTGATGCGTAACAAGTAGCGCCTAAGCTATATTTGAGTCCTTCAGCTGCTCTTCCCGAAGTTATTTTGATATATTGTGTTATGAGTGAAATCTAAGTGAGCATCTGTCACCTAACTTCCCAAATGCAGCAGCTCCTTGTTTCTGGCAAAAGTCTAAATAATGTTGAAGTAATTAACGATTACAATCTAAAACTAGAATTTCCACCACTCATATGGATTTTTGTCACTGCTACTACTGTAATGGTTTTGACTGCTTCACATAATCCAGGATCTGAACAATAAATAAACGAACGTGCTTTCAATGACTGGCGAAATAATCCATTAACATTTCTCTGCTACTAACCATGCGGGGTTATATTTTGCGGTATCCAACACACATTCATCTCTTTTGGATATATGAAGTTCATTAGCCATTCCAATGATACGTGGTCAACTTGAATGGTGAGCTCCCATTATATAAATTGTGGTGATAATGTTTGAAAAATGCTACAACTGCAAGCAATTCCTTCTTGTCCATGAAGTATCAGAAATAAGGACCAGTTAGTGTCTTCTCGCATACGTGATTACACACTCTATACTATCCTGTACTTATGACAAAACTGTTCCAATTCCACTATAACTGGCATCAGGATCCAGGATGAAAGAACAGTGCTGATAAGGATAAGCTAGTATCAACTTTGACCAATCAAGGCATTTTTCAAGAATTGGAATGCATTTTCACATTTATGCATTTGCAAAAATGTCAGCCTTAATCAATGCATACAATAGTGTGTACTTATAAGCCATGAATAATATGATGGCAAACCTAGAAAGCTGTGAACTTCCTGTTTTGTTGCAGGTTGTGATCAGCCCATAACAACTGTCATATTTTCAGGATCAGTGGCCACTATGCTCCTGCTAACTATGAGATTTAGAAATCCCACTTCTTTGAGCATGAATGCACATTTTCCTGGATTGGAATTTGAGTCTGAATCCTTCACACACACTAGAAAATCATTCTTAGATTGTCATTAGCCTGAATTGTGCGAGTAAGGATCAATATATCATCCAATTAGACGTGACTCTTTCCCATTGCAGACATCTAAGTGTAAGCTCCATCAGCCTTTTCAGTGACAGTTGTATTACACAAACCAAATGACATGATACACAAAATCATACAGTGCTCTCAAAGTACTGTTAAAAGCTGTGTCCCATGTCATCTTTCATTGGTCTCTTCGGTTTGCCAGTACTTACGGGCAAGATCTATCGTTTTAAACTACTGGCCACATTCCAATGCATACTGACATTTGTCCATACTAGGTAGGAAAAGGATATTGACTACACCTGTAACACACCATAAAACACCAGCTACACGTTTGGCATTATCACTGCTTCCTTCTCAATAAGCACATGTGCACTTTATTGTTAGGGCCCAGTTTAGCTAATACTGATTATTTTTGCTAAAGAGCTGCAGCTCGCTCAATGGAGAGGTGAAACGGAATGATAGTTTTTTGCAGTGTCTCCCTCTCTACGCTATCAATACCTGATCCAAGATTGAAGACAACTGCTTTAATTTGATGAGTGACATTGCCAAGACGAAGCTGGAGATGTGAGTCTCCATATAACTTGTTACTGTTTGCCAGATAGAAGTGACATTGCTAAGACAAAGCTGGAGATGTGCCTTTCCATATAACTTGTTACTGTTTGCCAGACAGAAGTGACATAGCCAAGACGAAGCTGGAAATGTGCTTCTCCGTATAACTTGTTACTGTTTGCCAGACATAAGTTTGTGGTAACTGGCCAAAGTGGTGGCTTCTCCTCGGGGCACCTGATATGAAAGCTCAAGTAAGATCTTGAAATTCAATCTTGCATCAGTGTATCTGTATATTTTAAAAGGTCTAATGCTAAATCCCTGGTTATAGATCCGAACCGAATACCATAATATTGGGTGCTAGCTGACTATTGTGGGCACTTGAAATGGTGGCCAGATCCGGCTAATATGGTAGTTTTGAATACTTAAAAGCTGCCTTACTAGCAGTTTCTAATGGGTTAATCCTTTAGCTCAGTTAGTAGAGCACTTGGCTGGCATGTGAGTGGTTTGGAATAAAATACTGAGCCACGAAAAAAAATTTGGGTTAAATGCCACAATAATTTTATTGTATTGTATTCTTAGTTTTGCATCATTCAGTTGTTCAAAAATAGTTATACATGTTATTTCATTACGTTTGTTTGTTTGTTTGTAATTATGCACAAAGCTACACGATGGGCTATCTGTGCTCTGCCCACCACGGGTATCGAAACCCGGTTTCTAGCGTTGTAAGTCCGCAGACATACCGCTGTGTCACTGGGGGACATTTCATTAAGTATCTTCGAACTTCACTATTTATAGTATATTTATCCATTAAATTCTATACATTTGTCTTCTGTTGTTTTAAATTATTTAGTCAACTAATTTCTAAGACTTTTTAAAAAAGTGGAATAATTTTAATTTTTCTGTTATTTTACTTTAGGGTTAATGAAAATTACAAACTATCTGAAGGAGTTTGCTTGCCGCGATGTACGTTATATCAACATTATTTAGACTTTTGCCAGAAACAGGGTTTTATTCCAGTAGGAGCTGCTGCATTTGGAAAGGTAGGTGATAAATGCTCAGTTAGATTTCACTCACAACACAATATATCAAATTAACAAAATTTAATACGATACAATATAATATGCCTACGAACGAAAATTTTAAAGGTCTTAAACCATGTTATTAGGCAAATTATTCTTCCAGTTTATAGTTGTATTTGTATATTGTAAACAACAAAACTACACAATGGGCTATCTGTGCTCTGCCCACTACTACTATCGAAATCCGATTTTTTAACGTTATATGTCCACCGACGTACTGCTGAGCCACCGAGGGGCTAATAGTAACTTAAAAGCAATTTTTAAAGAAAAAGGTGTACACATGTGATAGTTTGAGTTGTTAAAGGATGCCTAATGAACAAGTGCTTGTGGATTATCACCTTATCTTAGTTGGTAGAGCCCAAGCGCTAGTGGATTATCACTTTATCTTAGTTGATAGAGTCCAAGCGCTAGTGGATTGTCACTTTATCTTAGTTGGTAGAGCCCAAGCGCTAGTGGATTGTCACTTTATCTTAGTTGGTAGAGCCCAAGCGCTAGTGGATTGTCACTTTATCTTAGTTGGTAGAGCCCAAGCGCTAGTGGATTGTCACTTTATCTTAGTTGGTAGAGCCCAAGCGCTAATAGATTATCACTTTATCTTAGTTGATAGAGTCCAAGCGCTAGTGGATTATCACATTATCCCCCGCCTAGTCTCGGATTCAAATCAAAGCTGAAAAAATATTAAATTTAAAATTAACTTAATAAGAACGGAAGTGTTATTTTTCAACTAGTCTCGTGTATTTCTGTCCGTGAAAACCGACAGATACATTTAAATTATCCGCAAAACACAGAAATGATAAATGTTATGCAGAGAATAAATCAAACATGGACAACAACTTAAAGAACCCAACGCATGAGAACAAATAAACAAAATGAATAATTTTGTTTTACTTTACTTATTGATTATACGTTGTGTTGTTTTTTTTTTCAAAAGTTACAGATTTTACATTAAGGAACAAATTTTATTTTAAAAAGTACAATATTTCGATCTCTGGTGCGATCATTCTCAAATACCCAGGTTTTAGTATTTAAATCAACACTCAACAGTATATCAATGTATTTAATTTAGAAAATCGAACTTGAACATTACAGTCAGCTTTATAATCCTACGAATATTCGAATATCAAACAGTTGTGTATATTAACCCTAATGAAGCTGTAAAGACGAAACGTTGGTTAAAATTTAAAAATATATATTATTTTAGATATATATCTGGAGTATAAAGGTCCTTTTTTTCTAAACTTTTTACCAAATTAGGTTTTTATGTGTTGAAGGAATTTGTTTGTTCATTTTGATAAATGTAACCACAAATAACGTCGTATACATATCTAAGCCAAAATGAAGACTTGTATAAGGAAGTGACTACGGCATGTTGCCTATACGATGTAAGAAAATGTTGACTAAAGTACAATATAACGTATTTCCATGGCAAGTCCATGAAACTGTATTGGAAGCAAATAAATGTAGCCAGTTGTAACAGTTCCATTAGGTGTTCTTGTTTTATATTGATTCTCCCTTTTGGATTTTGTAAAATAACTTCTGGACTAAGTTGTATTGTCTTATGACCACCCAAAATTCAGACTAAAACATTAAAGCGCACTGTTGCATACGTCACTGGCTATTCCATGCTTCTTTACAGGGGAGAAAAACCTAACTCAAATCAATGGTACAAATATGTGTACCACCCCTTCAGATAGGCTCGCATCTCCCTAGAGAGGGTCAAGCACAAGACCCAAGTTATACAAGTTTCTAGCCATTGGTATACGTAACGTTACGTGAGTAAAAGGATTGGTACATTTTTACGACATTTTGATGTTCGGTTAACAAAAATGCCATATCACCACTGATGTTTGGGAGAGAACATAAAGTGTCATTAGACGTTGTGTAATCACATCCAAAAGACAGTAATTCGGTAGGACCTTACACAGAATATGCAGAGAGACTAAGGAGAACCAAAAGAGCATGTAGTCCATGCCAAAGTTCATCCACCATGATCATATTTATATGTATGTCAGTGAGAGAACATCAAGCTGATCAACTTCAGAGAATAACTTACCTGCAGAAAATCAACCCGCTGAAGAGCCCAGGGTACTTGTTGAAATCACTTCCAGAAGACCAATAATAAAGCCACCAGGAGAGTACGTGACAATAAGGGACAAGAAACCAACCCATCTGTATACCATAACTCTCAGAAAATAAAATCCAGCAAAAAGATTTGGTGAATGGACAGTTTAGTTTACTATTTTATTTTTGTATTAGAATTGTTCAAAAACTTCACAATCCAGGAAGAAAACATTTTTAAAGTTATAGTTTGAATATTTTAATGTTGATGTTTGTTTGCTAAAGTGAAGATGACGTTGTAATGTAATGACCTAGAAATTTTGCGTAGTAAATGTAAAATAATTATATATAAAAAAGGAGACTCAGTGAAACAGATAGGTAATGAGTTATTGCGTATTCAATTATTGTTTGTTTGTTTTTAAGCACAAAACTATATAGTGGGCTAACTGTGCTGTGCCTACCACAGGTATAGAAACCTGTTTTTTAGTGTTATAAGTCATCAGACTTACCGCTGAGCCACTGGAAGATAACATTCAATGAGTACTTCAATTCAATGTTAGTAATGATAGTTATCATGTCTAATAGTAAGGAAATTCTGTAATTAAGTTTATTTGTAAGTTAGGCTTACGTAACATTAGTATTGCAGTTCCTATAAGAAAGTGGTTTGTGAACTTAAGGTGTATTTGTACACTGTGATGCAATGAGTTGTGTTAAACTTGACCAAGCCGCAGGATTTTTTTTAGGTTTTTGTTTTATTATTCGTAACCTTTGATCAATGGTTCATCAGATCTAATTTTGACATGATTTCTAAGTTAATTATTTGTTTATTTCTTTTGTGTTTGTTGTTGTTGCTAAATTGAATTACGTTTCTTTTAGGATTTCTGCTGCTATTCCTATTTTAACTGAATCATCATCAGCTGAAATTTACCCATCGTGTTTAATCCTACGTATATTGCTTTAAACACATCATTGGAGTTATAATACTTCTTTATTAAGATTTTGGTTACACTTTCAGTGTCTAATAATTAAAAAGCAGATGTTTTCTGTTAATCAATCAACCGTTATTTTCTAATAGTAAACATTTAAATCCAAATAATATATATATTTTATCTCAAAATTCACAATATCATTTGATCAACCAAGTGTTAGACATTTGTACGAATTAAAAGTACCTCAGAGTTAAAATAAATAATTTTATTACATTTCAATTGTGGAATAAAGACAAATAAATAAATATAAGAAAAATATTATTATAGGTCATTCCCAGTTTATAATTGTAATCAAGATTTCGCTTTTGGTACAACTTGCTGCTTCTAAATATCTTTTCAAGTTGTGTAAAACTAGTAATTTACATTAAAGTTTCAATGTTAAAATATATGTTTTGCCAGATTATTCGTCACCAGTTTCCAAGCATTACAACACGGCGACTGGGAACACGTGGTCAGTCAAAGTAGGTCTAATAAAGTTTCACGCATGTGATTTATATTAGAATGTTATACAAAAAGGTTTTATTTATATGCCTATTATTAGAACATTATTCAACAAATGTGCAATTTTAGCTTATTTTGATATGAAAAGGATTTCTATAATTTACAAAACTGACAATTATAATAAATAAAATTGTAAGTTATTTAGAAAACTTAATGTATTCACTTTTTCAATTTGTTTTGTAATACATGATATCAAGTTTTATGCGCAAAGTGTCATGGCGTAATAAAATGAGCAGTCTTGCCGTAGATTTGATGTTGATATTAATCTGCAATATAACACAAGCACAAAACTGAACAGTCCCATCAATACTTAGTAGTTTCGCCCTTTCCATGTTCGAAAGGGTTTGTTTGTTTTGAATTTCGCGCAAAGCTTCACGAGGGCTATCTGCGCTAGCCTTCTCTAATTTAGCAGTGTAACACTAGAGGGAAGGCAGTTACTCATGGGCTACTCTTTTACTAACGAATAGTGGGATTGACTGTCACAATATAACGCCCCACGGCTGAAAGGGCGAGCATGTTTGGTGGACGGGGATTCGAACCCGCGACCCTCAGATTGTGAGTCGAGCGGCGTAACCAACTGGCCATGCCGGGCCGTTTGAAAGGGTTCAGATTCAGTTG